>NC_135695.1:8339545-8639545 GCF_964276395.1 Gasterosteus aculeatus | reverse complement strand
ATGGACGTCATTACCTACTCCATCCAGATCCTCCTCAACCTCTCAAAGGTACAAACCCAGACCCGCTCTGTTTTTCTTCGTGTTTCACACCCTCAGCACGACAACCCCATTCTTGCTTTTCTATCCTGGCAGCGATGCATGATGGGAAATGGCATTTCCAGTGTGCCTAAACAAAGTTGCGTTAAAATATTTTATCGCATTAATCTCCGCCCCGTTAATCGCACACAGCCCTAATTTTTTTTATTTATTTTGATGGCAATTATTCTCGTCCTGTCGTACCAGATTCATTCCATATCATTTGCATGCTTCTCTTTTGTCTGACCAAGTGGTTGAACGAGTGACCAATTCTATTTTTGTACTTCCTCACCATCTTCCTTCCCTCGTCTCCACAAACAATATTCGGCCTTCAGTACCACAAGACCATCGAGGCGGTGTATCTGGTGGAAAACTTTGTGGAGACGCTGCTGGACCTGCTGCAGAGATACAGGGAGAAGGCCGGGGATAAAGTAGCAGAGAAGGGCGGCAGCATCTTCACCAAAGCCTGCTTCCTCCTCGCTCTCCACCTTCAGGACGAGCACCGCGCTGCGGTTTGTAGACTTTTAAGAAGGTTAAAGAAAATAATCAAATTGAACAGGAAAGACTGTTATTACAGCTGTGTAAATGTAACGCCATTCTGTTTTCTTTTTTTTTTTTTCATCAGGAGGTCATGAAGCTACCCAAGGTGTTGGATAGACTGCGCAGTATTTACCGTCTCACAGCTCGCAAGCACAAGATGGACGCTGAAAGAACTATTATGAAACAAAAAATGAACGCATCCATCAATGGAAGCTTCTTTGTTCAAGCAACGCCCCGTAAATCCCGCCCCGTGCCAAAGTACGTATACACATGCTCGCATGCAGTACTGTATTCAGCAGAGATGTACAGCTTGTATGCGTTTGCAGCGGTAATTGATGTTCCATCTTTGCTTTTCAGATTCGCACCGGATTGGGTTCTAAGGAAGGACAAGCTCAAAGATATAGTGGACCCTCTCAGGGCCATTGAGATGGTGGCAAAAACACTCTGCATTGTTTTGTAAATAAGCTTTTAAATCTTCATTCACTTTGTCATTTCTCTACTTCAAAAAATATTTTGTACGTTTTATTGTAGCTTTTTTCACATTTCCATGGTTTGCATGTATATATTAAAATGGATTTGTTTGTTATGACACTTTTATGTATCTTTCTTATGAGTTTGAATTGTTTTCCTTTTATTCATTCAAAAGTCAGGTGCGTTCACAGAACGGCATAATATACAGTATCATTTGGTATAAACGTATGAAATAGGCATAGTTTTTTTACAAAAAGGATTGTAAAGTATGCCCAACAAAGTAAAAGAATACTATTTGAAAAACACATTCTTTGAGGGGAAAAAAAATAAAATGTGTGTATATAATGTCAGTCATCATCGGATATGATTCAAAAGAAAACCTGGTCTAATAAGTAAAACTATTGTGCTTAAAGTATAACTAAAAGTGTATTCAAAATAGAAATTATACAGAATGTAAGCAATGAATGATAGCATTAAATGACAAGTGTAATATTTTTAAAAACTCGAGAAAAAAAGAGTCGTGGCTGCAACTGGGAAAGGAGCAGGAGGGAAAAGAACGCAGCCTTGAAGGGAAAATTGTCTGATGGCCAAAGACGAGTTTCCCCGGCTTCTCGTGCTGCTTTGTGTCAGACAAGAAATCTGCGATGCACTTGCAGGCATTTGGGGAGTGGAGCTTGTCTGGCAGCAGAGAACGGATGGTGTTGGAGTTGAAGGCACAAACAGGCACCTGGCTTAGTTTGTAGAGGAGTCCACAGGCTGGAGGATTAAGTGATACAAAAGGTATAGTTCAGTATGCAGATTAAAAAAAAAAAAAAAAAGTTCTATGTTAAACGCAGTCACAGAATCCTTAAATCAATGTTTTAAAAAAAAAATTAAAAATAGCATTTTCAAAGAAGTCATCTAAAGAAAAATGTAATGTTGAAAAAAGTAACATTATTTTATGTAAAAAGTACTTTTTTATGTTGGCAAATAATGCAGACTGAAAAAGGTAAAAGGCTGGGAGCATGCGTATGGCCTCCCCGAGGCCATACGCATGCTCCCAAGGTCCCTGGTTCCCCGAGAGATCCTGTGGAAGGGAGCTTGGCCCTCTGTGAGGAGCTCGGAGTCGAGCCGCTGCTGCATTGCGTGGAAAAGAGCCAGTTGAGGGGTTTGGGGCATCTGGTGAAAAGGCCCCCTGGGTGCCACCTTCGAAGAGGTTTTCCGGGGAAGGGGCACCCTTGGAAGACCCAAGACCAGGTGGAGAGGTTAGATCTTCACACTGGCCTTGGAAAGCCTGGCTGCTCTGCCCTTGCTATTGTTCATGGTAACAATTACCAGTCTTAACATTCTCATGGTTGGTTTAAAGATCTCATATACTTTTAAAATACCAACAGTAAGCAGTGCACAGTGTCATTAGTGGGCTACAGGTCAGCATGTTGAGGAGCACATTTACTCCTCGTGAAGCCTAACAGGGGCACCATAAATTAAACTGGTGTAAAAATCACACTGATTTGATCTTTTTACTGGGTTCTTGATATGAATTTGAATCTGATCTTACATTCTTGAAACTAAAATGTTGAAAACCTTGAACCGGCCCGTATGTTTGTTTACACGCAGGAAAAGTATGAGAAATGTGTTATTGGACTGCTTCTTCCCCAGAGTCTCTGCTCTCTCGCCCAGCAGGTTTCCATGGATGGTGGTTCTATCTCAGCCGTGGTTCTATCTCAGCCGTGGTTCTTCATGCCGTGGTTCTTCATGCCGTGGTTCTTCATGCTGTGGTTCTTCATGCCATGGTTCTTCATGCTGTGGTTCTTCATGCCATGGTTCTATCTCAGCCGTGGTTCTTCATGCCGTGGTTCTTCATGCCATGGTTCTTAATGCCGTGGTTCTTCATGCTGTGGTTCTTCATGCCATGGTTCTTCATGCTGTGGTTCTTCATGCCGTGGTTCTTCATGCCGTGGTCCTGCCTGACATCCACTGCTACAATCATTAGTAGCTGGCTGACACATATACTGCTCTCTGTTATCATTGATATTTGACTATCCATTGCCAATTCCGTTGTTATTAGTAGTCATTTTGCAATTATTATTTTGCAAACTAACTACTCTAAATGTATGACTCATTTTTGCAAAATATATTGAAGCTATTGTAAATCTTTTATGTTTTTTTCTGGAGGGAGTTTTTCCTAAAACAAAAACAAGGGTCCTGGAACAGAGCATGTGTACAGGTTATAAAGCCCTCTGAAGCCAATTTGTGATTTTGGGTTGGACAGAATAAACAGAATTGATTTGAAAATACGTCATTAAATAAGTATAAAATGCACCCATGACCAAAACTAACATGAGAAAGTGTCCTGTAAGTTTTAAACAAAGTAGATGAACTGGATAACTAAGTACAATATATACATTTGAATATGTCTATGTACTGTAACATATATAACACTTATTGTCCTAATATTGATGCATTTGTGAAAAAAACATCTGAATAGGATGATAAAATAAACATGTTTGAACACACTTTAAAGGCGAACACTGAACATTGGGCTTTTGTTATAACACGGTTCTTTGCAGTTACTGTGACAGAGTTACTACTACTACTCCTTTATTGGGCTCAGCAGTAAAAAAACTCTTCCTCAAAGCAACAGACAGCGTGTTTCAGTTGGATAGGTTTAATATGGAGCAGTCTGACATAAAACAGGTGAAAATATACAAAAAAATATAGTTTCACCAAACTGTTGGAATTTAGAATATTAATGTCGCTTAAGTCAGAGCACACATGCTAACAAATCAAGACAAATCACCACTAAATAACGAAGTAGTGGAAACATTCATTCCTGTGCCATCTATCCATATTCCATTAGTTACATGTTGTACAATACACAGAAGTATAGACAGCAGAAAGGAACATCTCTGGTTCCTCTCTTTACTCTGGTTGTCTATCCAGCTCACGTTTGTATCTCTTCTGATTAACTGAAACCTTCACTGGCAAGTGGGCAGCAGCATCACCCCATCAACACACATCTGACGCATTCCAATTGTGCCAACATGATTTCTTCCACCGGTACAGGTGAATCCGATCCATTGAAGATGGACTGAATACAGCTTATCATCCGGTTTATGTCGGAATCTGATATTATGCGAGCGCATGGCTTCTTCATCAACAGTGCAGGGTTCTGTAAAAGATAACAGATAAACAGAATTGTTTTAAAGGGGAAGGACTGAGCATACTGGATATACAAGTATAGACCCTGCAAGATAAGCAGGTCCTCTATGATAGATTCTATAATCTGTAACATGTTAATTCAATACTCAACATAATCAAGCCCCTCCATGCAAACACTTGATACCACAATATTACTTCTACATCCAGTATGTTTGGAAAATGTCTTGGATTGTAAATGACTTACTGAGACATTTCATCTCTCCACTCCATTTGCCATTGATGCAGGTTCTGTAGGGCTCACCCTCCATGGTATGATAAGCCTTACAGCTATAATGAACCCTTTCGTTACGTTTGTAGAGGGTCCGAGAAGTTTCTGTAGTGTCTCCATTGGTGAGAAAAGGTGGCTCGCCACAATCTTGATTAGCTAAAAGAATGTAAAAAAAACATCCCATTGGAATGAAAACAGATTAATCAGTGTTTTTCTTATGAACGTCTGTGAAAGTACACACTGCCAGTTCATTGGCCTCAACCTGTCAAATTAAAATACAATTTAATAGACATTTTCCTTTTTGGTTTCAATTCTCAAGGCTTTTGGATTCCTTTTAGTGGTGTTAATTCAACTTATTATAATGTAACATTGAATGAAAAATGTTCCAGCTTTTTATAAGAAACACTAAGACTAAGAATCACTTTTATCTATTTGAAAACAGCAACACAAAGATAAAAGGTTTCGGGGAAGGATAAAGAGCGAATCAAGCATTCTAAGATTGGATCATATTGTCCTATGATTTCCATAATTATGGAAATGCAAAGACACAGGAAAATAATTTGTTTCAACTACTGTCTTCCTTTGAAGAGTGTCTCCACGTCTGATGCATTCAAGCCTCAACGTTTTTCCTGGTAATTACTGATTCATGATTGTTGAGCCGCACGCTTTCTGAAACACCTGCAATGTGGCATTTTTCTGTTTTGGAAAAAAATAATCTGTTTGGTCAAGAAGTTAAAGCTGCAGCACATTAGACTTAAGATCAGACTTTCAGAATTCCATCAACCCGAATGTAGTTAGTTACTTTTGCTGAACCATCGTTCAGTAAAAGTAATTAATCAACACTTTTCCCAAACAACCTTCTCATATTACCCCACAAGTTGGTATCCGCGTTGTAACACTCCCAAATGACCAATAAACATTTTTAATATAAATCGCATTGGTTTGTACAGAATATATAGATTCTTGAATGGAAAAAGGCGCCTGTGCTAAATTGGTCTTTAATTTTCCATTTAAGTTCCATCCGATGCGTGATGCTTTGAACTTGAGCTCGAGTCAGTCGACATCCACGTCCCGTGTGTCCCTAAAAAAACACGCATAAACCCAAATATGCAAATGAAAACATCAACGTCAACAGGATCAACATACCGGTGCAAGTTGGAAAGGCGTCACTCCACTTCCCAGTTGGTAGACATTCAATTTCTCGAGACCCCTGTATTATAAAGTGATTGTCACAGTGAAACTGTAATTTGTGCCCGTTCTTAATTTTTTCATTTTCTGCTGGTAGTCCGGTCACGCCGAGACGAGGCTGCAGCGGACCAACTTCACAGGTGGTGTCTGGAGACAATAAAAGAGAAACGATCTTATGAAAGCTCATTGATTATTTAGTTGTTATTTATTTAGTTATTTGTTGTTATCTGGGAATAAACTACTCTTCCCGGAGGCCTCATGTCCCGCAGGGTTAGGAAAGTCACTTTTGTGTGTAGTAACATGATTTACAGTTAGAAATGATTCTCTACCTTCGCAAGAAGGGAATGGCTTATTCCACTGTCCATCTTCACCACATGCCAGCCTGGAACTGCCGTTCAGATCCTGCCCGGGATTTTCACAGCTGAACGTGAGGAAGCGGCCAGGAATTATGGGGTCGTCATTCTCTGGTAAACCTTGAACTCTAACCCCTTCGACCAAGGCCGGAGGCGCGCAGCTCATACCTGATAATACGCAAACCGACGGTCAGATCAATGAAGGGAAGCACAGTGGGAGGAGGTTGTGGTTCAGCATTCATTGTTAATCATATCCTCATGGTTATTCAGCACAGGACTTTTATAGATAATGTAACAGCCCTAGACAGTTATGTTATGACCAACAATTTAAATGATTTTCACTTTTTTTTGTTGAGGATACATTTGTTTAGATACAGTAGTCAAAGTTGCCATGTACAATGCAGTTTGTAGTGGTACAAATTCATCAAAAATGGACCCAAAAAAACAGTTAATAATCACACGTCAGTGCCATTGTCAAAGAACCAGACATATGAAAATAGATCAATCAATCTTTTGTGAGAATGATTCAGCTGGGAGAGTTTTCTGCAAATAAACGCCATAGAAGTGCAATATATGTAACTGTCATGTGAATGTGAATGTGAATAAAAGTTTTCTTTTAACCAAATCTCCCCTGTGTTGTTTCCAAACCTTACGTTCACATATCGGCACATGATTGGTCCATCTGTCCAGCAAACAAGTCCGGGTGTCCTCCCTACTCACCATTTGATACCTACAAAGAACCGTTTGTCATCGTTCATCAGAGAAATGATCAAGCAGAGAAAAAAAACAATATGCGAGGTTATTTTTCTGTTGTTTTATAATCATATTACATAAATGATTTGTTAGAAACTACAATGTTTGTTTCAAGCACATATGGAGACTTTACTTTTCTGTTATAAATACATTTATCACAATATCATGTGAAACCCGTATCTCCTCCTGACAGTACATCACAACGTTTTATATATATAACACATATTTGTATCAAATGACAGACAATTTGTAATTGTAAAATTGAAGGTCATGTAAAATATATAACATGTCCTTATACCTGCTTACATCTACATTAAAACGTGCTTTAAATAACAAATTGTATAAATACTGCTCTCAGTCTGTCTATCTATTAGGTGTAGTTTTTATGAATCACTCGAGATGCACTTACCCTTCATTACAAAAGTATTGGATTGTGGTACCAAATACAAAGTCTTCACCTTTGATTATTTGATAATAGCCATTGTCAGTGTCATCAGGAAGTTCACATGGCTTTACTGGAAGAACAAAGAAAAGAAAAGATCCAGCAAACTGATCCAGTAAACTGGTTTTGTTTCAACCTTTTCTTGTTTAATAATAGCACAATTTCATTGCAAAGCAGAAATGCTATCCGTTTTTTGCTTTTTGTTGCCCAAAACATAAGGAATGGCAGCTCTCAGTTCTATCATCAAAAGTTACTTTTGGAAAATGAGGTTAAAGGTTATTGAGACATTGTCCAAATAATAACATGCAGATATGTAATTATCTTCTTGGGACAATTAACTGCATACAATAATCTATCAAACAAGACATTAAAAGAAAGTATAACGAATTTGAGCACATCAAATGAATCCTATGAGCTGTGACCACTCAAAAAGAAAAGGACAAATGAGTCGAGTAGAAAGCCATTTAACTCACAGTAGCAGCTTCCTCCTCGGACTGCAACCCAGCCTCCGGATTGAGGGCTACACATATAAGTGATGGTCGGACCGGAGATATAACCAGTATCACAAGTGAAACGTACCACGTCTCCTTTTTGGTATTCAGCTTTTTTGGTGTTTTCTGACACCTGTGAGTTAGGAACATTTGGGAGACCGGAACATGCTAACAAACAGAAAAGAAAAGAGGAAATTGGATGTGCGCTTAACAACTGTATTCTACAAACTTTAGGCCGAGTCCAGTCAAGACATTTGAAACAGAGGATATTTAAGTATGTGGCTGGGAAGCAGCATAACTCCGGCTAAACTGGCAATGAGACACACACAACATACTTCCAGCAGATCTCGCTTACATTTAACACTCAAACTTACCATTCTGTGACGAAGAGACTTTCACGCTCATCCACAGTTGGAGTAACAGAAAGATGAAAGACAAATGCATTTTGGCACAATCGGAGGCTGACAGCCCGACAAAGTCTTTGTTTCCAGTGCTCGTTCACAGCTGTTGTCCTCGGGGGGGACCAACGGAAATAACACGGACTGACCCGTAGGATCACAAGGCTGTAATAATACCACATGACGCATGGGGACACACAGCACACGCTTTGCATGAGTGATACTAAAAGTTCCATAAAGTCCTCTGTGCCATGATGGATCAATTCTTAGACTCTTCAAAATACACATCTTTAGTAGCCAATCACATTTGTGTTGACATTTTTCAACCAGAAAATAAAAACCATACTTTGTGATAACTTGACACTTCTGTGACTGACGTGAGGAAACATTTATGATCACATTAAGTTTGACCAGACAGCATCAACAACAAAGGCAACAAACAAATATCATGTGTAAAACAAGGCAAGCTGAGTGGGAATATATGAGTAGTTTTGTTTAAAACGGATTACTCGATGTTTGTGAATATCTGCTGATGATGAAATAGTTTGATTACAACACTCTGCTTCATGGACAGTGTGGACACTTGAGCAAAGTCCATGGAGAAAATAGTTATGTGGATCGATCAGTCAATAAAGTAATTAGATCACATGAGAGAGGATCACTGTTTGTTTTGCACTACATAGATTCTTACTTCAAAGTACGTCAAACGGTCAATGCTGAGGAAACATCCTCAGCATTTCATTTCTTAAAATACTCAAAACATCGTGTTGAGCAACATTCACCAAGTGGAACCCCGATTCTTACCACAAACTAGTTTGAGGTTTCCTTTGTCTCCTGACTGGATGTCAGCAGGTAAATGATCAACAGAGAGCAGGTGCAAATACTACAAACATCACAAATGATAATGTTCGGTTTTATTGACTAGTTCCTCTACAGCCCTTTTAGTTCCTTTGTTGCTGTATTTTCTGTGTATATATTAGTCCCTCTTGTATTTCTAAATAATTTTAATACTTCTTGTTTTTGAATGTCCTTCGTAAAACCTTTTTCTCTATTTAAAGCTCTTTAAATTGTTGCTTAGTTTGAAAAGATCTACAAAGGAAACTTATTTCCATGTGCTCATGCAAAGCAAACGATGAGATGCAGGAATCAAGTTAACCACAACACTGTTGTACTTCTACATAAGTTAAATACATTTAACTGTATGTTGGTAATAGACTAACGTAGATATAATACATTGTTATTGACATGATTAATAAGGAGTGCAATTTTTTTTCAGTTTCTAGTTTTAAACAAAGTACAATATATACATTTTAATATGTCTATGTACTGCATTGTTATATATAATACTGTCATAATAATAATAATACATAATAAGGTCCTAATGTTAATGCTTTTGTGGAAAAACCTTCTGAATACAATGTTATAAACACAAACACATTTAGCCGAACACTTTTACTGAACATTGGGCTTTTGTTATAACACGGTTCTTTGCAGTGTTACTGTGACAGAGTTACTACTATGTGTCCTTTATTGGGCTCAGCAGTATAGAAAACTCTTCCGCAAAGCAATAGACAGCGTGTTTCAGTTGGATAGGTTTAATATGGAGCAGTCTGAAACCATAAAACAGGTGAAAATATACAAAAATATATAGTTTCACCAAACTCTGTTGGGATTTAGAATATTAATGTCGCTTAAGTCAGAGCACACATGCTAACAAATCAAGACAAATCACCACTAAATAACAAAGTAGTGGAAACATTCATTCCTGTGCCATCTATCCATATTCCATTAGTTACATGTTGTACAATACACAGAAGTATAGACAGCAGAAAGGAACATCTCTGGTTCCTCTCTTTACTCTGGTTGTCTATCCAGCTCACGTTTGTATCTCTTCTGATTAACTGAAACCTTCACTGGCAAGTGGGCAGCAGCATCACCCCATCAACACACATCTGACGCATTTCAATTGTGCCAACATGAGATGTTCCACTCGAACAGGTGAATGCCATCCATTGAAGATGGACTGAATACAGCTTATCATCCGATGTATATCGGAATCTGATATTATGCGAGCGCATGGCTTCTTTATAAACTGTGCAGGGTTCTGTAAAAGATAACAGATAAACAGAATTGTTTTAAAGTATAGACCCTGCAAGATAAGCAGGTCCTCTATGATAGATTCTTTAATCTATAACATGTTGCTTCAATACTCAACATAATCAAGCCCCTCCATGCAAACACTTGATACCACAATATTACTTTTACATCCAGTTTTGGATGAGAAGAGTCTGGGAATGTAAATTACTTACTGAGACACTTCATCTCTCCAATCCATTTTCCATTCTTGCAGGTTCTGTAGGGCCCACCCTCCATGGTATGATAAGCTTTACAGCTATAATGAACCTTTTCATCATGTTTGTAGTCACTCCGAGAAGTTTCTGTAGTGTCTCCATTGGTGAGAAAAGGTGGGCTGCCACAATCCAGAGAATCTAAAGCTATGTAGAAAAACATCACATAGAAATTAAATCAAATGAATCAGTATTTTTCTTATAAAAGACTTTGAAAGTACACACAGACGCTTTATTGGCCTCAACCTGTCAAAACAAATACACATTTTCCTTCATGAAGGTTACAATTTTCATGGCTTTTGGGATTCCTTTTTATGGTATTCATGTTTTTTTTTTCCATCTGCTCATGCAAAGCAAACTATGTGATGCAGGAATCAAGTTAACCATAACACTGTTGTTATGGATTGTCTCTGACCCCAAGTGCACGACACCAGACACAGCTTAGGTTTAGCCGGAAAACGGCGTAGTTTATTTCACAAAATAACCAAATACGAGAAACAAACCAAAAACAAGAACTGCCTCCTTAATTGGCATGGGGGAAAAAAAGGCAACTCCAAAAACTTCTCTAGTCCGTGGGCGCTCTTAGTCCAATCAAAAAAATGAAAACTCACACGATACTCACAGGGAAAACAAAAACTCTGTGTAGGGAATTCCGGAAGGGTTTCCAAGAGGAGCACAGGGGAAGAACAATCAACCCTCTCCGGGGAAACACAGAGCACGAACTCACAGCGAGCCACTGGCAGATCTGCTTCTTAACCTCCCTGTGGGATGAGCTGACGAGCTGCAGCTGTGGCGATGAGCAGAGCGGCGTCAGGTGTGCGACTCTCTGGCTGGTCGAGCCCTAACAGTTGTGCTTCTACATAAGCTAAAATAAATTCAACTTTCCTGGTAATCTTAGGATTTTTATGCATGCTGTATGTTGGTAGGAGAATAATGTAGGTATTATGCATTGTTATTGTCATCTGTAGATGTCATTTGAAAAAATTCTCATTTTCATAAGGAGAATTTTGTGTTTTGTTACTACAGTTGGGAAGAATTTGACAAATGTGGAATTGGCAAAGTGTGTTACTTTAATGCCATTCATTCTTATTTCAAAAAGGTTAACATATATATCTATTTCTGAAATTAAAAACAGTGCTGGGTAAGTGAAATGTCTGAGATAATCCTTCTATTTAAATTTCACATAAATCTAGAGTCGCAATATTGAGAGAATCACTGAATTTGTTCTTCCAAGATTAAACAGTTTTAAAAGTAGTTCTAAAACCTTGACCTAATGTTGACACAGTACATGCATTCATATAAACTGCTGAGTTGTGTACTTACATGAAAATATTTACACATTTATTTTAAAAACTATGTATTGTACGCAAAGTTTGGCAGGATTATTACACACCTTAAATGCTCTAAATGCCCTTCCATCACTTTTTAAATCCCCAGACCTTTAATTAATAAGGACCTGGTTTTGGAATCGAATGATCAAAAAGACCCAACAGAATACATCAGTGGGAATAATGCATTCATGGTATTTTTATTGATTCTTAATTAGAGCATCATCAGAATCAGCATCTCGTTACACCATTTTTAATCAATTCTCGAGTGGTTAAAATGAATAAATCCAGCAATAAATCGGTGTTAGAAAAGTACTCACCCCAAAACTGCTGCAACAACTCCTTGAGAGCATTCATATTGCCATCATATACTTCCATCATTATCTTCTTTCTACTTTTACACTTTCTAAACTTTTGTTGTACAGATTTATGACAAGAAAACCTTTACTAATTGTCATGTTCCAAGCTTTCAGATGATGAGCACTATTTCTAGTGTATACTGACCTATTTCCCTCCCTATTAAGATCCCCTGTCACATATAAAAATGGGCTTCTCTAAGTGTTTTTTTTACTAATGCTCTTTGTTTTAGTTTTTTTCTTTTTGATAGAGCAAGGACTGTGGATTTTGTTCCCCATCTGTGTTCTGTAGTGTTGTTGCATTGAGGTAAATATCTACAGCCAGTACGAAGAAGAATGGTTACAGCGACCTAAAACTCTTTCAACTCACAATCTTTTGTGAATATCGCATTGACATAAACTTGCTGAAACAGCAAGTCTGCTTTCACTTACACCTCTTCTTACCTTCACATTCTCTTGTTTTATTCCACTTAGTGTTGAAGCATGTTGCAATGCCTTCGAGATTATTTATGTCACAGCGATACCTTATGAACTCCTCATTCAAATATATTTCTTTGTCTGCAGTGAAGGTCATTGACTCGTCCCTGAGCTTGTCACAGTATGCTGAAATGCAAGATGTAGTATCATTATATATATATATATATCCAATATTCCACCAATTCTTTTAACTGAATTGCTACAGTATAAAACACAACTCTTTATTGTGTTGTTGTTACATTTTTATACCCTCACCTGTTGTTTTGTGGGCTTTTTATAGCTTTTTATAGCTTTTTATTTAGTTTTCTACTGTATTTGTACAATTAAACTCTATGTAAAGGATGTGGGAAAGAAAGGCAGGACCAGAGTCTAATTCCATGTATGCATAAGCATACCTGGCCAGTAAAGCCGATTCTGACATCTTCCTGTATGTCATTACGTCATATGTATCTTCATGTCATCTAAAATTGTCCTAGAGCTTCCTTTGTGCGACTTTGTGAAAAGCTTTGTGTACGTACGTGTGCAAGTAATGATGTTCTCCATCCATTGGCCATCTTTGCATATCATTTTACCTTGACCCTCCATCATATAATTGTCACGGCACTGATATGTTACTTCTGAATCAGAGAAGTATTCCCTCTGATAGGAAGCCTTAATAATACTGTTCTCAACTTTAGGTGGTGGGTTGCAGGATTTAGCAGTTGCTGCAAGATATGAAAACGTAAACAGCATTAGGCCCTGTAATCCTGTGTAAACATGCTGAATTACATCTGATAGAATCAAATTTAAGACGACTCACATGCACAGATTGTTTGGGGGGGTAATCCATTTGAAAGCCATTCTCCCTCGCTACAAGTCAGGTCTTTAACTAGTACGCCGTCTCCTGTGTTACAAGTAATCTGGACCTTTTTGTTTTGGCGAGGATGTTGGGTGACTCTTCCATTTAAAATCTCAGGCAACTTTCCACACGTTGTATTCGCTAGAAAGAATATGATTACAAACGATTAGGTCTGTAGATCATTGCTAGAAAATGTGATAGGAGTAATACATGAGTTATTATAAAATTAGCTTTCATTTTTTTTCAAATTTCAAAGATTTGGCATGAAGAAAAGAGCTTATTGAAACAATATACTGCTATGTATTCCTATCAGATATGAGTAATGGGGAAAGGATGCGTACGAGGGAGTGGGTTCGACCTAAATACGTTTACATCCTTTGAAAATCTTTGTTCCTCAATAAAATCTTTGGCGTGTCTTTTGCGTGTAGTGCATTTAAGATGATTTACCAATGCAATCTTCCAATCCAGACCACTTGCCGTTTTTACATTCAGCTGTTGCCCACCAGCCTTTGGTAAAACGTTTATAACCTTCTCTACAAGCTGTGTAGTACACATCATTGTATGGACCAGCTACAATTCCATTTAGTACATCCGATCCTGAACATCGGCCTTTCCCTGAAAAACAAAACAAACACATGAAAAGCCCATACGGTTGAATAGCGAATGGTAGCATGCTTACACATATAACTAAGAAAGTCATTTTTCTGCATGCTATTGTCATTGTAAATAAGCAGATGTTGGTCAAAGCAATACTGTGTAAACATACAGAACATCCTCACAAAGCTGCTTGCAAAGCTTTAGGTTATTTGGTCTGATAAAACAAAAGAGACTCTTTAACACGCTAAACATATTTTAAATGTGAGCAGCATTAATCAGACTTGTCTGTCTTGATGGGAGAGAATTGAAAAATAGACAATGAACATCTTCAATTGTATTACCAATGATAACCAAATCAATACGGCAATCTTCTGAGAAATATACTATTTCTTTAAGGATGGAAAAAAAGGAAAACAAATTTTGCCAGACAAATTGATGGAAGTTAGAAATGTAGCTGTAGATTATTGACATTTCAAATTAAATAAAAATTCAGTTTAGCATTTTGCAATAGCAAAAAAGGTTGTTTCCAGCTTCTGAAGAGTTATGTATTTACACAAAATATAAAATGGCAACAATATATCATTAACCAATTAACAAATGTGTGTAGAGGGGGGATTTGGTTTTCCAGAGCAATTACAGTAAAGAAAAACAATAAGAAACTAAAATGATCCTTTCCCACTTGTATGTATCTATGCATGTATGTGTATAAATAAAACAAAAAACTAACAAAAATAAACAACAAAAATAAAAGTAATGTCATTGTAAAAGCACTCATTTGAAATACCTTGACAAAGAGGATTTGGTGTCCATCCCTCTCTGGTGCATGTAGCCAAGTTAAAACCTACTGGCTTCTTGTAGTCCTTCACACAGCTATATCTTGCAGTCTCATCCAATGTTATTCTTCCACGCCATGGAACACCCCAGTTATCCACATGTTGCGGTTTTTGATTGCTGCATGTAACCTCTAGAAGAAGAGAGATACTAATTTGAATAATAATGATGTGATCGATCCTCATAAAGAACTAAATGTCATAATCTGTGTCTTGTATTGAGCCGTGTAGTTCCATACCTTGGCATCCTGGTCTGAGGTTCCACTCTCCATTCTCTTTGCATGTAATCTCTGCTGATTTTATCAGACGGTTATCAATCCAGTACTTGTTTCCACAAGTGACTCTCACTGTTTCGCCAGGTGAAAACACGTTGGTGGATACAGGTTCATACTGTGTTCCCTCCTGTGATCCCAGTGGCAGTTCACATACTATTGCTTCATTTTTGGGAAATTAAGCATTTTAACTGTTAGAACCAATTTTCACCAGCCATTGTGATACAACCATCAAATTAGATTACTCGGTTTATACTTACGTTTACATAAAGGTGTGGGGCTCCAGATTGCCCTTACCCCACTTTTGAGGCATTTTGAAGGTCTTCCATCAACAGCTTTGTATGAAGGATTACAACGGAAGGACAGATACTCGTTTTCTTCATACTGATCTACATTCCCAATCACAAAGCCATTTTGAATATTGGGTACTGTACAGGTTATCCCTGTTGAAAGATCAGTAAAAAAGCACATACAATAATAAGTACGACATCATTAATAAAAAGGAAATGCACAGTAACCACTTTGTGACCTTATTCTAGTGGAGCGATGTCAAACTCATTTCAGGATTGGGACAGATACTGGCCACTTTGATCAAAAGTGGGCCAGACCATTGAAAACGGGGGCGGACGATACGGCCGACTGGGGGGTCAGGAGGGGCGCGCAGAACGAATCTATATACAAAAAACACAACAAGCCTCTTGTCTGTCACAAGCGACGACGCATACGTGGTAACTTTTTGTAATTTTCACAATGCCAAAGTCGTCTGGCGGGCCCCAGCGGGCCGGAATTGATCCAAAGGGCGCGTGTTTGACACATGTGTCCTAGTATAAAATAATAAGCCTATTTTAGACCTTCAGAACTAATGGACATGAATGGCAACGGAATTTCAAAGTGTGGCAAGGCTTTTGGATTCCAGATTAGACTGAAGGTGATCAGTTGATTTTCACTCTTTTTGGATTTTTTTGGGTCAGCGCTAGTATTCACAGTGTTTTTTCCCGTTGACCAAAAAAGGAAGACGTTCTGGCTAATTTTGGAAAGCCTGCTGTACCTTTGCATGTAGGAGCTTTGCCACTCCACGCTCCATTTTCATTACAATACAGTTCTTGTGACCCAGAAAGTTTTTCGTCTCTGGATTTGCAGCTGAATCGAAGGACATTGCCATAAGCTGCTTCTTCCGGGTTTCCAACCACCTGGACATTGTTGTCCACATCGATCGGTGGGCACTGTCGGGCTGGAAGGAAAAAAGACTGAGTATGAACATTCTTCAATATTTCCCTCCCCTTGTTTGAAAGGCACTGAACAAATATGATCCTTGTTTTCAGCTTCACCTTCACAGACAGGAACCACACCATCCCAGCCTGCAGCCAAGCACCGCCGGATGTTTGAGCGACTGACCATTTGATAACTGAAGGTTTAAAGGTTAATGTAAGTCCCTTTGGATAAAAGCGTCTGCTAAATGACCTGTAATGTAATGTAATGAAAGTATTGTGTAGAACATGGATAGTGGAAATGCCTTATTAAAGGTCAAACATAAATTGCAGCGCTTTTTATGCACGATATTGTGATACAGAATGTTATGTTCAAAAGATAAAGATAAATAAAAAGAAAATATAAAAATTACCAAAATACATTTTAGTTTATAAATATTGTTCCATCCTTTATGGCAGCTGTACACAACTTGTGACCCAAGAACAAAATCGTCTCCCTCTTGCAGGTTAAAATCTGCAGAGGCGGCTACACCAGGATGGCCACATGACTTTACTTAAAACAGGAATGAAAAAGAAAGTCAGTAAATACATTTTTAGCCTAAAAACTACATTGATGATTCAGATGTATCTCCATTCAATAATAAGTGGTATTTAGTTGTTATACCTTTTAACAAACCTCTAATAATAATACTCTAAAGTTCTGCCTGTTGGACATTGTGCTCTCATTTGAGAGAACATATGTAGCATTACACGTTCAATATGTACACAAGTATGATCTACGAGTTTAGAATGTAATTTGTGTAAATTCCAAAAGCATACTGTGAGGATGTCACAACCGAGGGAATCCTGGAATTAGGAGGCAGGCAAGCGAGACTTGGTCCAGGTAAAAAAATATGTTTATTTGTAAAAAGTCAGGAAGTTTCCGTATACAGGTCTGATTAAAACAGATAAACAACCAAACGGAAGAAACTTAACATCACCTCATCTGACATCAGCCCTCAGCTACACATGTTCCACCCTTCCTCCCCCCAACCGTCAATGTCCTCCACCTTTATAGCGCCGTCAATCAATGTGCACAGGTGACACTCATTATGACAATCCACCCGATGATGTCACTGCTGACATCAGCCCCTGCACAAACACTAGGCCTCACTGCCTGCCCCCTCTAGCCTCCAGCACACCTGCAGAGCATGGCAAGCACTCAACCACACACCATCATGGGGACAAAGGTGAGTTGTCACCCACTTTGTCACACATCCCCCCCCTTACAATGTCACTCCTCAGAGTCACGAGACAAGAAGTCAGCGACGACATTCTGGGGTCCCGGTCTGTACTGGATCTGAAAACGATAAGGCTGGAGAGACAAGTACCATCTGGTAATTCGGGCATTAGTGTCTTTCATTTTATGAATCCATTGCAATGCACAATGGTCCGACTCAAGAACAAACTCTTTGCCAATGAGGTAGTACCTCAACGTGTCCAATGCCCATTTAATGGCAAGGGCTTCCTTTTCCACTGTTGAGTACCTCATTTCCCTGGGGAAGAGTTTCCGGCTGATGTACTGCACGGGCAACTGGTTTCCGTCCTTCTCTTGCAATAACACGGCACCGAGACCTACTCCAGAAGCATCTGTCTGAACAGTAAAGGGAAGAGTGTAATCTGGGCACTGCAAAACCGGTTCT
This sequence comes from Gasterosteus aculeatus, assembly GCF_964276395.1. NCBI lineage: Eukaryota > Metazoa > Chordata > Actinopteri > Perciformes > Gasterosteidae > Gasterosteus > Gasterosteus aculeatus. The sequence continues at coordinate 8,621,489 of NC_135695.1, read as the reverse complement.
TTACACACACAGTCTTTCAAGTCCTTGAAAGCCTTCTTAGTTTCCTGATTCCATTTAACCTTTATTGGGCTAGATTTGCGAGTCATGTCAGTGAGTACTGCAGATCGTGACGAAAAGTTTGGGATGAGTCTGCGATACCAACCTACTAACCCCAAGAACGATCGCAGCCTCCTCTTGGTGTTGGGCGGTTGAGAGGCCGCAATCGCCTCAACCTTTCCTACCTGAGGACGGATGGCCCCCCCTCCAATCACATAACCAAGGTACTGGACCTCCGGCTTAGCAATGTGACACTTCTTGGCATTGATGACCAAACCAGCTCCGTGGATGCGTCTGCAGACATCGGCAAGATGTTGTACATGTTCCTCCCATGTCCGGCTGAAGATAACAATATCATCAATGTAAGCTGCTGCACAGTCCTCGGCTCCTCTCAGCACTTCATCAACCAATCGTTGGAATGTTCCTGGTGCGCCATGTAAACCGAAGGGCATCATTCTGAATCTGAACAGGCCGCTGGGAACCCTGAATGTTGTCAAGTCCTTTGATGACTCCGATAAGGGCACTTGCCAGTACCCTTTACACAGATCAAGGGTAGTTAGGAAATTCGCATTCCCCAACCGCTCAATCAGTTCATCAACCCTTGGCATTGGATAGGAATCAAAGGCAGACACAGCATTTAACTTTGAGAAGTTAACACAGAATCTCAGCTTCGAATCATCTTTCTTTGGCACCAAAACCACCGGGCTACACCACTCACTCCGTGAAGGCTCGATGATTCCTGTAGCCAGCATCTCCTCCACCTCCTGCTTTAATCCTGGGACCAGTCTGGCTGGAATGCGGCAGGTGGTGTCCCTGATTGGCCGCTGCGCTGGTGAATGCAGATGAATGTGATGCTCGATGAGATTTGTACAACCTGGCTTTAGACTAAAGAGATCTTTATGCATGAAGGCCTGTAGTTTCCTGCGTTTTCCTGGCTCCAGATGACTCAGATCTGGAAACACTGGAGTCTCCATTGACGTGGGAAAATACTGCTCCTGAAGTTCTTCCTCATCCACAACTGTGCGTGCCCACATGATTAACGACTGCTCCGATTGGTCTACCCACTCTTTTAGAAGGTTCACATGGAAGACTTGATTCTTTTTCCGACGATCTGGTAAAAAGAGTTCATACGTGACAGGGCCAGTTTTTTTTGTTATCTTGTATGGCCCCTGCCACTTAGCCAAGAGACCACTGTCTGATGTTGGTAGCAATAACAGAACTTTCTGGCCCTCCTGGAAAATTCTTCTCTTAGATGCCTTATCATAACTCCTCTTCTGACGCTGCTGTGCCTCCGCCAGATGACCATTGGCAAGCTCCTGAAATTGGTTCAGTTTGTCTCTCATTTTCAGGACATACGAGAGCTCACTGCACTGCTGTTGTGGCATTGGACCCTCCCAAGCATCCTTCAAGACATCCATAGGACCCCTCACTGGATGTCCATATAGCAGCTGGAAAGGTGAAAACCCTGTAGAGGCTTGTGGAACCTCTCTGTATGCAAACAGCACGAATGGCAGCCATCGGTCCCAATCTGACCCGGAGTCATTCACAAACTTCTTCAGCATAGATTTGAGGGTCTTGTTGAAGCGCTCCACTAGGCCATCAGTTTGTGGATGATAGGGACTGGTCTTTACCCCCTGAATTCCCAGCATGCTGTACACTTCTTTTAGCAGGCTTGAGGTGAAGTTGGTGCCTTGGTCTGTGATTATCTCCTTGGGGATTCCCACTCTGGAAAACAGCTGAATGAGGCAGTTGACAATCTGGCGAGCCTTGATCTTCTTCAAGGGGAAAGCTTCAGGGTATCTTGTGGCATAATCGGAAACCACCAGTATGTACCTGTGGCCTACACTACTCCTTTCGAGTGGGCCTACCACGTCCATGGCAATGCGGGAAAAGGGTGCATCTATGATGGGCATGCTGATGAGGGGAGCTCTATCTCCATTCCTGCCTGGAGCTGTTAATTGACACTGTGGACAAGACCGGCACCATTTTATGGTGTCTGCGTACTGCTGGGGCCAATAGAACCGAGTAACCATTCTTGAAAATGTTTTAGCCTGTCCCAAGTGTCCTGCCCATGGGATAGAGTGGCTCAGGTTAAGGATAGTGGGTCTTAAACTCTGTGGAATAACTAACTGATCACCAATCTGGCTACGGCGATACAACTTGCCTCCCTTGACCACAAATGCTTCCTTCCCTCCACCCATCACCTGGGTTGACTCAGGCACACATTTAGCAAACAACGTGACGAGTGTGGAGTCTTCCCTCTGTAGCTTAGCAATGTCACTAGGAATCGGAAAAAAGTTTAATTCTACCGGCTTTGCCACCCGTTCAGCAACTTGTGTTCCCCTTACCCGGTCTCGTCTCCTCTCTCTCTTGCTTTTCCTTTCCTTACAGTGGCTAGTGTGCTCGCCCCCGGGGAGTTCCGCGTTTGCAAATGGCAGCTCTTCCCACTCTGCTGAACTAATTTGTTCTTGCTTGGTTTTCGACCTAGTAACAGCTAGCAAATTTTCGCTGGTGCAGCTTGCTCTAGCCTCACACGATTGCTTGGCTATCAGTTCCGCCAGAATAGGTAAATCAGAGCCTAACACAACCTGATAGGGCAGGTGCTTTAAAACTCCTACTGGAAGCAAGTAGTGTTGCCCTTCAATTTGGATAGCTACCTCAGCTATGGGGTAACGTACATTGTCACCATGAATACAGAAAACATCAACTGTCCCTCTACAAAAAATGACATCCCTCGGAAGGCTGTCCTGTCTGACGAGGGTGCGATTACTTACCTACACAGGGCCTGTCTTCAATTAACACCACTATTGTAAGTTCCTCCGCTTGCAATTCCGAGACACTATTTCTCTCTAACTCATTGCTATGCAACTGGGGCGCGAAACACATGTAATTGTTACTAACCCGCAACCTAGGACATTCTGCCTTAAAATGTCCCTTCTGGCCGCAAGCATGACATGCGAAGAGGGCTTTGTTTCTTGACTCACGTGCAACAGAGTTTGAGGGGAGGAAGCTATGTCCTGTGTTAGCTCTCAATTCATTACTAACTGCCCTACTCGATGGGGTGGGTGGAAGGTACTCTTTTGCTGATCGGCGGGCAGCTAAAAAAACTTCTGCCAGTTCTGCTGCTTCTTTGGAGGACTTCGGGTTTCGTTCTTTAATCCAGGTACAAAGTTCTGGATTCAGGATTTTGAGAAACTGCTCCATGATGATAGTGTCTCCAATTTGTTCCTTTGTCTTTGCTTCCGGCGACATCCACTTACTGAACAAATCCTTGAGGCGGACCTGCAGCTCTTTAGGAGTTTCCCCTTCTCCTGGCACAGTGGCACGGAACCTCACTCGATAGGTCTCGGCACTGATTTCGAATTTCTGCAACACAGCACCCTTCACTTTTGCATAGTCCATGGTGTCATCAATGTCCATAGCTACATATGCATACCGTGCTTTACCGGTTAGCAATGAAGCTAGGTGAAGAGCCCACTCATCCTGAGGCCACTGACAGGCATGAGCAATTCTTTCAAACGTGATTAAATAATGTTCTATGTCCTCACCTTCTTGGTAGGGCTGCATTTTGGGACTTTTCCAGCCCGAAACCCTCACCGAACTGGCGTGCGTTCCTCCAGCAGCCAAATGTTGCTCATCCCCCGGCCTATCCTGGATCTGAGGTGGATCCGCGGTTAATCCTATGAAGTGGGGAGGTGTGGCTGCGGCCCCTTCTTGTAGGTACTGACGAGCCTGACGGTCCTGGGTTACTTCTTGCTGGAGCTGTACAAATTGATGCTGAATTCGCTTCCATCTCTCCTCCTGTCGCTTATGCTCATGTTCGGTCCTGCTATCGCGGTCAGCCTGCTGTTGCATCAGGGATTTCATAAGTCTTGACAGCTCAGTTATACTTTCTCGCTCATGGGATTGCCCACCTGCTGTCCCTTGTTGGTTTCCGTCATCTTGGTCCTCCTTCTGGCCTGGATCCGCTGCTTTTGTCTTTTGTCTGGTTGACATTTTCTTCACTGCCTCCTCCTGGCCTGGATCCCACTTCTGACACCACTTGTGAGAATGTCACAACCGAGGGAATCCTGGAATTAGGAGGCAGGCAAGCGAGACTTGGTCCAGGTAAAAAAATATGTTTATTTGTAAAAAGTCAGGAAGTTTCCGTATACAGGTCTGATTAAAACAGATAAACAACCAAACGGAAGAAACTTAACATCACCTCATCTGACATCAGCCCTCAGCTACACATGTTCCACCCTTCCTCCCCCCAACCGTCAATGTCCTCCACCTTTATAGCGCCGTCAATCAATGTGCACAGGTGACACTCATTATGACAATCCACCCGATGATGTCACTGCTGACATCAGCCCCTGCACAAACACTAGGCCTCACTGCCTGCCCCCTCTAGCCTCCAGCACACCTGCAGAGCATGGCAAGCACTCAACCACACACCATCATGGGGACAAAGGTGAGTTGTCACCCACTTTGTCACACATACGTAAAGCTGATAGTGATTCTAGAGCTTCCTTTGTGCGAAATTGTGAAATACTTTTTGTTCATACGTGTGCAAGCAATGTTTTTCTCCTTCCATTGGCCAGCTTTAAGTATGTGGCTGGAAAGCAGCATAACTCCGGCTAAACTGGCAATGAGACACACACGACATACTTCCAGCAGATCTCGCTTACATTTAACACTCAAACTTACCATTCTGTGACAAAGAGACTTTCACGCTCATCCACAGTTGGAGTAACAGAAAGATGAAAGACAAATGCATTTTGGCACAATCGGAGGCTGACAGCCCGACAAAGTCTGTGTTTCTAGTGCCCAGCTGTTGTCCTCGGGGGGGACCAACGGAAATAACACGGACTGACCCGTAGGATCACAAGGCTGTAATAATACAACATGACGCATGGGGACACACAGCACACGCTTTGCATGAGTGATACTAAAAGTTCCATAAAGTCCTCTGTGCCATGATGGATCAATTCTTAGACTCTTCAAAATACACATCTTTAGTAGCCAATCACATTTGTGTTGATATTTTTCAACCAGAAAATAAAAACCATACTTTGTGATAACTTGACACTTCTGTGACTGACGTGAGGAAACATTTATGATCACATTAAGTTTGACCAGACAGCATCAACAACAAAGGCAACAAACAAATATCATGTGTAAAACAAGGCAAGCTGAGTGGGAATATATGAGTAGTTTTGTTTAAAACGGATTACTCGATGTTTGTGAATATCTGCTGATGATGAAATAGTTTGATTACAACACTCTCTGCTTCATGGACAGTGTGGACACTTGAGCAAAGTCCATGGAGAAAATAGTTATGTGGATCGATCAGTCAATAAAGTAATTAGATCACATGAGAGAGGATCACTGTTTGTTTTGCACTACGTAGATTCTTACTTCAAAGTCCGTCAAACGGTCAATGCTGAGGAAACATCCTCAGCATTTAATTTCTCAAAATACTCAAAACATCGTGTTGAGCAACATTCAGCAAGTGGAACCCCGATTCTTACCACAAACTAGTTTAAGGTTTCCTTTGTCTCCTGACTGGATGTCAGCAGGTAAATGATCAACAGAGAGCAGGTTCAAATACTACAAACATCACAAATGATAATGTTCTGTTTTATTGACTAGTTCCTCTACAGCACTTTTAGTTCCTTTGTTGCTGTATTTTCTGTGTATATTTTAGTCCCTCTAATATTTCTAAACAATTTTAATACTTCTTGGTTTTGAATCCTTCGTAAAAACGTTTTCTCTATTTAAAGCTCTTTAAATTGTTGCTTAGTTTGAAAAGATCTACAAAGGAAACTTATTTCAATTTGCTCATGCAAAGCAAAGTTATATACATTCAACTGTATGTTGGTAACAGACTAACGTAGATATAATACATTGTTATTGACATGATTAATAAGGAGTGCAATATTTTTGTCACTTTCTAGTTTTAAACAAAGTACAATATATACATTTGAATATGTCTATGTACTGCATTGTTATATATAACACTTATTGTCCTAAATGTTAATGCTCTTTTGGAAAAACCTTCCGAATACAATGTTATAAACACACAAATAAACACATTTAGCCGAACACTTTTACTGAACATTGGGCTTTTGTTATAACACGGTTCTTTGCAGTGTTACTGGGACAGAGTTACTACTATGTGTCCTTTATTGGGCTCGGCAGTATAAAAAACTCTTCCTCAAAGCAACAGACAGCGTGTTTCAGTTGGATAGGTTTAATATGGAGCAGTCTGAAACTATAAACTATCAAACAGGTAACAAACATAGTTTTCACCAAACTCTGTTGGGATTTATAATATTAATGTCGCTTAAGTCAGAGCACACATGCTAACAAATCAAGACAAATCACCACTAAATATCGAAGTAGTGAAAACATTCATTCCTGTGCCATCTATCCATATTCCATTAGTTACATGTTGTACAATACACAGAAGTATAGACAGCAGAAAGGAACATCTCTGGTTCCTCTCTTTACTCTGGTTGTCTATCCAGCTCATGTTTGTATCTCTTCTGATTAACTGAAACCTTCACTGGCAAGTGGGCAGCAGCATCACCCCATCAACACACATCTGACGCATTTCAATTGTGCCAACATGAGATGTTCCACCGGTACAGGTGAATCCGATCCATTGATGATGGACTGAATACAGCTTATCATCCAATTTATGTCGGAATCTGATATTATGCGAGCGCATGGCTTCTTTATCAACTGTGCAGGGTTCTGTAAAAGATAACAGATAAACAGTTTCAACTTGTTTCAAAGTATAGACCCTGCAAGATAAGCAGGTCCTCTATGATAGATTCTATAATCTATAACATGTTGCTTCAATACTCAACATAATCAAGCCCCTCCATGCAAACACTTGATACCTCAATATTACTTTTACATCCAGTTTTGGATGAGAAGAGTCTGGGAATGTAAATTACTTACTGAGACACTTCATCTCTCCAATCCATTTTCCATTCTTGCAGGTTCTGTAGGGCCCACCCTCCATGGTATGATAAGCTTTACAGCTATAATGAACCTTTTCATCATGTTTGTAGTCACTCCGAGAAGTTTCTGTAGTGTCTCCATTGGTGAGAAAAGGTGGGCTGCCACAATCCAGAGAATCTAAAGCTATGTAGAAAAACATCACATAGAAATGAAAACAAATGAATCAGTATTTTTCTTACAAAAGACTTTGAAAGTACACACAGACGCTTTATTGGCCTCAACCTGTCAAAACAAATACACATTTTCCTTCATGAAGGTTACAATTTTCATGGCTTTTGGGATTCCTTTTTATGGTATTCATGTTTTTTTTTTCCATCTGCTCATGCAAAGCAAACTATCTGATGCAGGAATCAAGTTAACCATAACACTGTTGTGCTTCTACATAAGCTAAAATAAATTCAACTTTCCTGGTAATTTTAGGATTTTTATGCATGCTGTATGTTGGTAGGAGAATAATGTAGGTATTATGCATTGTTATTGTCATCTGTAGATGTCATTTGAAAACATTCACATTTTCATAAGGAGGATTTTGTGTTTTGTTACTACAGTTGGGAAGAATTTGACAAATGTGGAATTGGCAAAGTGTGTTACTTTAATGCCATTCTTTCTTATTTCAAAAAGGTTAACATATATATCTATTTCTGAAATTAAAAACAGTGCTGGGTAAGTGAAATGTCTGAGATAATCCTTCTATTTAAATTTCACATAAATCTAGAGTCGCAATATTGAGAGAATCACTGAATTTGTTCTTCCAAGATTAAACAGTTTTAAAAGTAGTTCTAAAACCTTGACCTAATGTTGACACAGTACATGCATTCATATAAACTGCTGAGTTGTGTACTTACATGAAAATATTTACACATTTATTTAAAAAACTATGTATTGTACGCAAAGTTTGGCAGGATTATTACACACCTTAAATGCTCTAAATGCCCTTCCATCACTTTTTAAATCCCCAGACCTTTAATTAATAAGGACCTGGTTTTGGAATCGAATTATCAAAAAGACCCAACAGAATACATCAGTGGGAATAATGCATTCATGGTATTTTTATTGATTCTTAATTAGAGCATCATCAGAATCAGCATCTCGTTACACCATTTTTAATCAATTCTCGAGTGGTTAAAATGAATAAATCCAGCAATAAATCGGTGTTAGAAAAGTACTCACCCCAAAACTGCTGCAACAACTCCTTGAGAGCATTCATATTGCCATCATATACTTCCATCATTATCTTCTTTCTACTTTTACACTTTCTAAACTTTTGTTGTACAGATTTATGACAAGAAAACCTTTACTAATTGTCATGTTCCAAGCTTTCAGATGATGAGCACTATTTCTGGTGTATACTGACCTATTTCCCTCCCTATTAAGATCCCCTGTCACATATAAAAATGGGCTTCTCTAAGTGTTTTTTTACTAATGTTTTTTGTTTTAGTTTTTTTCTTTTTGATACAGAGCAAGGACTGTGGATTTTGTTCCCCATCTGTGTTCTGTAGTGTTGTTGCATTGAGGTAAATATCTACAGCCAGTACAAAGAAGAATGGTTACCGCTACCTAAAACTCTTTCAACTCACAATCTTTTGTGAATATCGCATTGACATAGACTTGCTGAAACAGCACTTCAAGTCTGCTTTCACTTACACCTCTTCTTACCTTCACATTCTCTTGTTTTATTCCACTTAGTGTTGACGCATGTTGCAATGCCTTCGAGATTATTTGTGTCACAGCGATACCTTATGAACTCCTCATTCAAATATCTTTCTTTGGCTGCAGTGAAGGTCATTGACTCGTCCCTGAGCTTGTCACAGTATGCTGAAATGCAAGATGTAGTATCATTATATATATATATATATATATATATATATATATATATATATATATATATATATATATCCAATATTCCACCAATTATTTTAACTGAATTGCTACAGTATAAAACACAACTCTTTATTGTGTTGTTGTTACATTTTTATACCCTCACCTGTTGTTTTGTGGGCTTTTTATATTTTGTTTTCTACTGTATTTGTACAATTAAACTCTATGTAAAGGATGTGGGAAAGAAAGGCAGGACCAGAGTCTAATTCCATGTATGCATAAGCATACCTGGCCAGTAAAGCCGATTCTGACATCTTCCTGTATGTCATTACGTCATATGTATCTTTATGTCATCTAAAATTGTCCTAGAGCTTCCTTTGTGCGACTTTGTGAAAAGCTTTGTGTACGTACGTGTGCAAGTAATGATGTTCTCCATCCATTGGCCATCTTTGCATATCATTTTACCTTGACCCTCCATCATATAATTGTCACGGCACTGATATGTTACTTCTGAATCAGAGAAGTATTCCCTCTGATAGGAAGCCTTAATAATACTGTTCTCAACTTTAGGTGGTGGGTTGCAGGATTTAGCAGTTGCTGCAAGATATGAAAACGTAAACAGCATTAGGCCCTGTAATCCTGTGTAAACATGCTGAATTACATCTGATAGAATCAAATTTAAGACGACTCACATGCACAGATTGTTTGGGGGGGTAATCCATTTGAAAGCCATTCTCCATCGCTACAAGTCAGGTCTTTAACTAGTACGCCGTCTCCTGTGTTACAAGTAATCTGGAACTTCTTGTTATGGCGAGGACGTTCGGTGACTCTTCCATTAAAAATCTCAGGCAACTTTCCACACGTTGTATTCGCTAGAAAGAATATGATTACAAACGATTAGGTCTGTAGATCATTGCTAGAAAATGTGATAGTAGTAATACATGAGTTATTATAAAATTAGCTTTCCTCAAAGAGTTGGCATGAAGAAAAGAGCTTATTGAAACAATATACTGCTATGTATTCCTATCAGATATGAGTAATGGGGAAAGGATGCGTACGAGGGAGTGGGTTCAACCTAAATACGTTTACATCCTTACAAAATCTTTGTTAGTTCCTCAATAAAATCTTTGGCGTGTCTTTGGCGTGTAGTGCATTTAAGATGATTTACCAATGCAATCTTCCAATCCAGACCACTTGCCGTTTTTACATTCCGCTGTTGCCCACCAGCCTTTGGTAAAACGTTTATAACCTTCTCTACAAGCTGTGTAGTACACATCATTGTATGGACCAGCTACAATTCCATTTAGTACATCCGATCCTGAACATCGGCCTTTCACTGAAAAACAAAACAAACACATGAAAAGCCCATACGGTTGAATAGCGAATGGTAGCATGCTTACACATATAACTAAGAAAGTCATTTTTCCGCATGCTAATGTCATTGTAAATAAGCAGATGTTGGTCAAAGCAATGCTGTGTAAACATACAGAACATCCTCACAAAGCTGCTTGCAAAGCTTAGGTTATTTGGTCTGATAAAACAAAAGAGACTCTTTAACACGCTAAACATATTTTAAATGTGAGCAGCATTAATCAGACTTGTCTGTCTTGATGGGAGAGAATTGAAAAATAGACAATGAACATCTTCAATTGTATTACCAATGATAACCAAATCAATACGGCAATCTTGTGAGAAATATACTATTTCTTTAAGGATGGAAAAAAAGGAAAACAAATTTTGCCAGACAAATTGGTGGAAGTTAGAAATGTAGCTGTAGATTATTGACATTTCAAATTAAATAAAAATTCAGTTTAGCATTTTGCAATAGCAAAAAAGGTTGTTTCCAGCTTCTGAAGAGTTATGTATTTACACAAAATATAAAATGGCAACAATATATCATTAACCAATTAACAAATGTGTGTAGAGGGGGGATTTGGTTTTCCAGAGCAATTACAGTAAAGAAAAACAATAAGAAACTAAAAGGATCCTTTCCCACTTGTATGTATCTATGCATGTATGTGTATAAATAAAACAAAAACAAAACAAAAATAAACAACAAAAATAAAAGTAATGTCATTGTAAAAGCACTCATTTGAAATACCTTGACAAAGAGGATTTGGTGTCCATCCCTCTCTGGTGCATGTAGCCAAGTCAAAACCTACTGGCTTCTTGTAGTCCTTCACACAGCTATATCTTGCAGTCTCATCCAATGTTATTCTTCCACGCCATGGAACACCCCAGAAATCCACATGCTGCGGTTTTTGATTGCTGCATGTAACCTCTAGAAGAAGAGAGATACTAATTTGAATAATAATGATGTGTTCGATCCTCATAAAGAACTAAATGTCATAATCTGTGTCTTGTATTGAGCCGTGTAGTTCCATACCTTGGCATACTGGTCTGAGGTTCCACTCTCCATTCTCTTTGCATGTAATCTCTGCTGATTTTATCAGACGGTTATCAATCCAGTACTTGTTTCCACAAGTGACTCTCACTGTTTCGCCAGGTGAAAACACGTTGGTGGATACAGGTTCATACTGTGTTCCCTCCTGTGATCCCAGTGGCAGTTCACATACTATTGCTTCATTTTGGGGAAATTAAGCATTTTAACTGTTAGAACCAATTTTCCCCAGCCATTGTGATACAACCATCAAATTAGATTACTCGGTTTATACTTACGTTTACATAAAGGTGTGGGGCTCCAGTTTGCCCTTATTCCACTTTTGAGGCATCTTGAAGGTCTTCCATCAACAGCTTTGTATGAAGGATTACAACGGAAGGACAGATACTCGTTTTCTTTATACTTATCTACATTCCCATTCACAAAGCCATTTTGAATATTGGGTACTGTACAGGTTATCTCTGTTGAAAGATCAGTAAAAAAGCACATACAATAATAAGTATGACATCTTTAATATAAAGTAAATTCACAGTAACCACTTCTTGACCTTATTCTAGTGTAAAATAATAAGCCAATTTTAAACCTTCAGAATTAATGTACAAGAATGACGACTCAGTTCCAAATATTTCTTGTGTGAAAAGTGTGGTAAGGCTTTAGGATTGGGTGGTATTTTTGGTTTTTCACATTCTCATTTCCTTTTTCCAGATTAGTCTGAAATTTATCAATTGATTTTCAGTCTTATCTGATTTTTGGGTCACCGCTAGAAAGCCAGAACATGAGAGGCAAGAAGGAAGACAAACTAAACTACAAAGAGCTGGTGTTCTTTGTATTGGTGCAGCACATCCCATGCTGGGTTAAGTCTAGTATTTGTGCGATCTGTCCTCACCGTTGACTAAAAAATCTTGGAAAGCCTGCTGTACCTTCGCATATAGGAGCTTTGCCATTCCACTTTCCATTTTCATCACAATACAGTTCTTGTGACCCGGAAAGGATTTCGTCTCTGGATTTGCAGCTGAATCGAAGGACATTGCCGTAGGCTGCTTCTTCCGGGTTTCCAACCACCTGGACATTGTTGTTCACATCGATCGGTGGGCACTGTCGGGCTGGAAGGAAAAAAGACTGAATATGAACATTCTTCAATATTTCCTTGCTTGTTTGAAAGGCACTGAACAAATATGATCCTTGTTTTCAGCTTCACCTTCACAGACAGGAACCACACCATCCCAGCCTGCAGCCAAGCAACGCCGGATGTTTGAGCGACTGACCATTTGATAACTGAAACAAGTATTGTGTAGAACATGGATCGTGGAAATGCCTTATTAAAGGTCAAACGTAAATCGCACCGCTTTTTATAAAGATATGAGAAAACATAAAAATGACCACAATACATTTTAGTGTGTAAATATTGTCCTACCCTTTCTGGCAGGTGTACACAACTTGTGACCCAAAGACAAAATCCTCTCCCTTTTCCAAATGAAAATCTGCTGAGTCGGCTTCACCAGGGTGGCCACATGATCTTACTTGAAACAGGGATGAAAGAGAAAGTCGGTAAATATATTTCTACACCTAAAAATACATTGATGATTCAGATGTATCTCCATTCAACAATAAGTAGTACACTATATTGTTGTTATGTCTTATGAAAAAATATTTGACAATAACAACACTTGAAAGCACTCATTTGAGAGAAAAGAGTGTAACTCACGTTCACATGCTTTGCCTTTTGACTCCCAATTTCCTTGGACACACATGAGTTTGAAAAAGCCACTGTAGCCAACGTTGCATCCCACTCTCACTTGTTCTCCAGCAGGGTAAGTGGCCGCCAGATTGGTTATGTCATAATTCGAATCAAACATGGGGCCAGTTACAAACTGTTCAAGTGTACATTCTATGGGACAACAAAAAACATATAAATATTAATCGTTTGGCATTATTGAACCTTCACTCCTCCCCGCGAACACACATAACACACAGCAACAGAACATCAATTCAACAAGGAACAGGAACTCTACAAACTTGCTTGAAGTTCTTGGTCTTACCTTGACTTTTCACAAAGGTCAGAGTATACATCCACAAAAATAGGACACAGCTTTGGGTTTTTACACCCATTTTCTCTTCATAAGCTTGAGCCACCAAATGTAAGTAGAAACTGACGAAACACTATTATAGAGAGAGCTGTGAGGTCCACTGGCCAAAATAGATTGCTCAATGATTTACGCAGGTCTGTTCCAGCCCCCAAAGACGGGCTCAGGCTCATCGGCCAAACAAAAAAAGAAGAAGCGACCACATAAAGAATCACTGCATACGAGATCTATATTGCAAATAAGCTAAATGAATCGTGGAAATGATTTAGCAGATCACACAAAATTAAAAGCAATATAATGAGTTTGCATTGCTCTTTTTCATTCATTGACATAGAGTATTCCGGTAAGTGTTTGTTTTTTTCCTTCCGTGGTAATCATTTGCAGCGAATCAATCCAGCAAACAAATGTGTTGCATACAGAAAGTCAGTAAACAGTTCCAATCTAAAGTAAACATTAAATGAAAAAAGATGATGGGCAATCCAGGTGTTCATCCCAAAAGTGCACAAAAGTTTTCTTATTAATTAATATGGCTAAATGTCACAATCAAGGCTCAAAAGTTACGTTTATCTGAACATTAGTCTGTGGCCTCGGAAAACGGTGGAAATAGCCGCCAAGAAGTCCGGGGGAACCATTATGCAGCTCCTACACCAGTTTAGAAACCACTATAAAAGATAAATGTAGCCGTTGAGCAATGCAGGATTTGCCTTCATTTCCCAACATGTCTTCATGTTGTTTAAACAACATGTTACAGGAGTAATGTGTGTCTGCCACACTGAAAACACGTAAACATATTATATTCAATCTGCATTTGTGCTTTACATGTCTGTCTTTATATTGCCTGTATGCTGAAGGGTTGGATTAGTTTCAATGCCATACTGTGGGATGTATTTGTGTTAAGTGGCTGTGAAATGCAACCGCTGTTGGCTTTTTGTCTCCATTACTGACAAATGCGAGTGATTTGATCAGATTCTGGGTTTTGTCTAATAAAACCACAGATGACATTTTAAACCCTTGGATAAGCTTGAACTGCTCATGAAACAGTTACACATACTACTGATGCTACTTTAAAACCTAAAAAGAACGTCAGCAAGAAGATTGCTAAATAGTTATTCAGGCCACCAGGTCGGGCGCATATATGTCTCTGGATTGGATTTCACATTCACGACCTGCTAACTGAGTATAGCCAAACTCTGCCCCCTTTCTCTCTGCGGCACAATTGAAGTCAAAACATGCAAACATAGCTTTGTGACAAAAGGATTATTAAAAGATAAAGAAATGAAAGGAGGAGGTTATGCTTTTATGAAGTCAACCCCGTAATAGAAAAGGAAGAACAGGGTGTGTACCATATAAAGTTCTGTATGTCCACATGTAAACGCATGTTTATTCCTTCTCTGCACAAAGAATCTTTCCATTAATCCGTCTTACCATAAATAACGTCAACCAATAAATGAAAAATAGCTCAAATATAAAATGGATCAGTTAATATTTATATTTTATTCATCTTTAACAACCCTGGAATTCAGGGACCTCCTGAGGCCCTGGATAGGTGCTACTACACAGAGACTAAACACAAAACAGAAGCAGAACTCTATGAAGTCGAGGTACACAAAGCGAGTTCTCGTACTGCAAATGTTTTCTTTACTGGAATTGTCTAAATGTAATTACTTATCAGCATCAACAATATCCCATAAATAAATATTTTTATTTAGTAAATGTACCTTGAATGACAAATGGCTTTATGAAGTGTGTTTATGAATTCATATCTGTTTGGCCAAAGGACCGACAAATACTAATACAGAGAAGAGGTTAAAACAGACGGCTCTGAATATTCAAAATACAGTTAAAGACAAGCAGAACAAAGCAAACCTGAAGTAAGATGTGTTTACTTCTTCTGCAAGAAACAGTTCATCTGCTGCGTTTTTAGTATGCAGTTAAAGAAATTATTTAGTAAAGCAAGAAAGACATCAGGATAACACTTATTATATTATAACATAATATATGGCGCACTTTACAGCTCTCATGTTAATCTACCTATCCAACAGGAAATACCTAATTCATAAAATACAGTCTTGGTAAAATACTCCCCATGGTGGTTTTTGGCATCCTTTTTATATTCTTCCACTAGAGGACAGAAGTGATCTACATAGGTGGAAGAGCAGCAAACTGAGGGGTGAAAAATTACACATTTTCTAAAACTAACACATGGTTAGAAAAGAACAAAAATGGACAATGTTTTTACTACTTCCAGTAACCCTATTAAGGACTTGATCCTTCTTGTTGACCTGGTTAGTTTCAGTTGTGTGTTAAGAGAAATTATTTAGAAGAGGACAGACTGCACAGACTGTTTACGTATGGAAGAAACAGAAACTCTGCTTCACGCATTGAATTGCATATTTCCACCCAACAGGATGGATAGAGTATAAGGAGCTGAAATGAACTATTTCAGTTCTGGCGCTGACTTAAACCTCTGCAATGTTACAACATTGCTATTCAAGTTGCCTTTCTGAATTGAAAGATTTTAGCAAAATGTGAAATTTTAAATTGTATTTAAGAACAGCTATTAACCACTTTATCAAAAACAAAAGAAATCTACTGTTAAGAATAAGTCATCTAAATGACAATTAACCTGAAATTTGTATCAAAAATAATTGTGTTTTTTTATTTTGAATGAATACCCATATTTTTATATCGAGTATTGCATGTGTCTTTAAGACCCTACCATGCAGAGCAAACAGTGTAATGCTCCTGATGAACAGGGATTCTCAGTGGGTCTGTTTGAGGCTCTTGCTTGAGTAGTTAGCAGGTTTTCTTTGGATAATTCCAGCCTGTTTATTCGACGGGATGAGCATGAATATCAAGCTCGCTGCAAACACACAGCCAAGTTCTCCCTAAGGATATCAGCTTAATGCTAATGATATACAGTAAGCACTAGCGTTTATTTTTACAGGTTAATGAACTGGTTGTTTCAGCCAAGTGTGAAATTTCATTTTCAAACTGCAGGCTGATGTGTGAAAATGACAGACTCTCATTATAAACTTATTGTTTGCCTTCATCGGCTTTCGACAGAGTCGGTATTAATTCGCGTTCCACTGTTTCTCTTGCTTTGATCCTCAAGTCTCTTACCTGCTGACTGTCAAGAAGAAAGGCCCTGTTAAAAAAAAGAAAATGGCTGACCGGCTTAAATTTGATACATCTTTTCTCAACTGCTGAACTTCATACAGCAGCAGGAGGACTGTGAATGATTTAGAGTGATGAAACGAGAGGTTTCTGTAGACCGTAGCCTCAGAAAACCAAAATCCGGACCATCCAAACATTGAAAACAATACCAGTAAAAAAAGTGCATAAGACCAGCATAGAACACCATAAATTGATAGTCTCATATGTTTCCTAATCACTCATAGTATTGAATTATCAGTGAATATCATCTAAATCTCTCCTTGCTATAGTTATCTCATTGTTTAGCCGTGTAGCAATGTCTGACTGTAAATCTATCAGCACTTAGAAACCACTAAGGACCAGGTTTGCTCTTGCGGTTTGTGTCGTGTACTGTGTGTTTGTGATTGCTGATACCACTGTGTGTTTGTCATATTCACAAAAAACGACAACCACGCATGGTTGAATGCAGCACTTTGATGGGAACATTTTGTGTAATATTCATTTCTGCTATTAATTTCAAGCTGCCAGACCCACCATTAGAAATGTTAAATAATACATTGCAATTATTTTTTTAATCTCCTCTTTTGCAACATCTGTATTCGGATAAAAACTTTTAATCGCAACTTTAAGGGAGGTAGTAAACCACACTTGATATTGAGAAAGTAGTTAAAACTTTCGAATAATTATTCAATGCAGACGAAATTGGCACCATGACAGGCCACACCAATGTCTACCCCTGACCTAACCCATCAATTGTCCAAACACCATCACTGCGTAACTCATTCCACCAATGTTACAGATGATCACTTTTCAAAAATGATGTACTTGTCTATGGGTGAAGACATTACAACAACCCAACCACCGAGATCTTCACCGGCTAGACGTCAGTCTCTGCAGCCCACATTCTTGTTTAAAAATGAGGCTGCTACATTTGAGAAGTAGGGGGACCCAACCAATCCAGGTGATTGGAATGGGAGGAGCCAAAACCAAGGCCCGGTAAGTGGAAGCTCCCACTGGAGGGAGGAGGCATGACGACCCCTGCTGCCTCACTCTCTCACTGTGCGTTGACATTGATGGTGGTAACGCTGACGAACAGCCCGGTATGCTGAAAGATTCTCTCATGTCTTCAACATCTTCTGTCAGGGGGGCCTCAACTCACTAGAAAAGAAAGGCAAAAACCAAAGCAAGGACATCTTAACTGCTCGGGTGGAAGCAGTGGGCGGCGGGTGACGTGACGTACCGGTGACTATTGTCATGGATGTGGAAAGCCACTGTCTCAGCAGGGACGACAAGAGGCATTGGCAGAGCTTCGTCGGCTGGGAGGGGTGAGAAGGTGGTTTCTTTTCTGCGTCAAATTACTGTCCCTGCAATGAGGGTGGCAAATCTAAACCTAAAACTGTTCTTGTCAATTATTCTTTTGTGACTCGGAACTGAAAGGGTCAGTGCTCTGACTTTGACAGTATAGCTATCACTGAAATAATCTTCATTCTTGTTGTTCCATGTAATAGACTGTGGTCCTAGATTGTTTTTTCGTCTTGCACCACTCTAACTTGTTGCTAGCCTAAAGTACTTTACTGCTACCATCATGGATTCAAAGATATTTAGCTCATATTGGCCTCAATTGAGTATATTTCCTCCCGTCAGATGTCTTTCCAGGCTGCCACTTGGTCTTTCCCTCGTTGTCAGCTGTCAGATTCAAAGCAGTCACGAGCTGATCGCTGCTCTGAAAATAATTGATACACAGTCAAATTTGCCAAAAGTTGGGGGAGCATTTCTACATCATATTCAATTACGTTTTAATCCATCACCAAGCCCTGCACTGGTTAGGATTATTTATTCATGCCCATAACGCACACAGAATCCAAAATACTGCCTTTAATTTGGGTTGATTTGAAGTCCTGTTTTTGTTTAATCACAGCTGTGCAGTGAATCACACAACTTTGGGCTCCAACTGAAACATTCTGGTTGTGGGTTAACAGCCCAATGAATTACACCTTAAATCTGTACTTTTTAAATCCTCCCAATTTGGATATTAAGAACAGGGGAATAAAGGAAAGCCAATCGCTTTGCAAACTATTCAGCTCAAAGGATTTGCAGATTGTGTGCTCATATTAATAAAAAGGGGAGCAGCTGTGTATATTCTTTTATAATTAATGGTCTCTTCCTCACAAAATAATAAAAAACAACCAATAAGAGTATTACTAAGGAACCAAACCGGTATGGATAAGAGCACTAGTAATCCTAACGTTACCCGTCCTTACTGTCAGCAGACTGTGGGTTGCTTTTAATTTAGAGCGGATGGCAGCTTGAGATGGGGTATAACACACCAAACTGGAATGAGTTTGGATGGTAACATCTGACTGTGCGTGTTGGATTGTCTTCCTCGGGAAAGGTTTGAGATAATAAAGTCAGGGATTTGTGTCTGAGAACCCATTGAGATAATTGGTACTAAGACAAATACATGGTCTAGGTATCTTTTCAAGCTGACACAGATATAGGTTTTAGTCATTTTATGTGGTTTGATGGTAATACATCAGCTCGAGAATGTGGGATAACTTGATGGGGTTCTGGCCTGAACCTAATTCCCGGTACAGTCAATTAGCTTCAGAGAGACAGGGTTTTCTTGTGGTCGACTAACCTCAGTTATTACTCTTCATTAGTTTAAAGAGGGCTAAAAGGGAATAAAATGACTTCTGTGGGATTACCCCGCTGAGCTTACCAACATTGTTTCCCATTCATCTGACAAATGCCTCACATACATCCGTAAGAAATTCTTGTCACTAACCTTAGGATTGCTGCTTTGTCACTGAAGTGGCAGCAACATTTAACCAATATGTGAAGGTGCTTTACCCCCAACCACAATTCCTCTGTTGATAGTCGTCAAAAAAGCAAATTAAAATTGTATTCGGCCATTGCATTACCACTCTGGTGGACCATGTCCATCCACTTCCGACGAGAAACCAAAATAATTTCATTAGTAACGATTTTCTCAGTGCACAATCTGATTATGAGCAGTGTTGGGAGTAACCCGTTACAAAGTAACGCATTATTGTAATTTTACTACTTTTAGCGGTAACGAGCATGTAACGAAGTATTTTTTTTAAATAAATTAACGCAGTTACAATTACCGAAATTGAAATGAGTTTGTTACTCGCGTTACTCTCTTGAGGGCCGGCAAATAGTAAGTAAATAGCTGCCTGTCAGTGTGGCACACCCAAAGATGTAAACACATGAATATCATTTAGGAAGGGATTTGTTAAAAAAATCTAATATGTATGACGATGAGAGTAGTTATTGCAGGGTGGAATTTGAGCAGGTGGACCATACAGAGGGACAGAAAGGGTGTTGCATTCCCTCGGGGGGAGGGGGGGGGACTAGGGGCACGGGAGCAGTTGCACCCGGGTCGTTTATGGGCGTGACTCCCGCTCGCTCTGCAGAAACAACGTGCATGTCGAACTGAATGCCTGGTGTCGTTTCTGCTGTTCAACTGTATCTGTCCTACAGGTTAATCATTCAACTTTGCTGCTGTGGTCCCATTTCTAGACTAAAGACTAACAAATTGTAGCACTTAAATTGTACTTGTAACGTCACTCATCTATAGCAAATTGTAAATTGGCTTATTTGAGGAAATTGCACTTTCTTGTTTCTTGTTCTCCTGAGTTTGTACCCTATGGTTGAATGCACTTATTGTACGTCACTTTGGATGAAAGCGTCCGCTAAATGACATGTAATGTAATGTAATGTCATTTCTGGGACCCGTAACATCAGCAAAAAATAGTTGTGGCCACCAAACGTTGTGTGTCACAAAATAGTTGCCGTACGTGCATGTAAACAGCATCGCAATGCTCATGACAAAAGGCCGCTGCCCCGCGGATGCTGCAGGCGCCGCTCCACGCAAACAACCACGGCTCC
Source organism: Gasterosteus aculeatus (assembly GCF_964276395.1). NCBI lineage: Eukaryota > Metazoa > Chordata > Actinopteri > Perciformes > Gasterosteidae > Gasterosteus > Gasterosteus aculeatus. Next base: position 8,601,068 of record NC_135695.1, on the reverse strand, counting down.
ACTTTACACGGACTGCAGTGCAGCCGATAAACCGGGCAGAGCTGAATAGATTGATTGCTCGCTATGTTGAAGATGAGATGCATCCTGTCAACTGTCGAGTCAGTTGCCTTCAGGCAAATGCCTGAAACAGTTATTTTATATTAAGTTAAGTATTAAAAAGGACTTTTGTACTATTGCTTGATTTGAAGGCCTGTTGCCCTGTTGTTAACATATTTTTTAGACCTATTTATTGTATATTGTGTTTGACTGTTCAGCACTATTTATATTCATTACATTTAAAAAGCAGACATAAAAGTAACTTAAAAGTTACTTTCCAGAGTAACTAATTACTTTTGATACATAGTAACTGGTAAGTAATTCAATTACCTTTAAAAGAAGTAGCCTAACTTGTAACTGTAACTAAATACTCATTTTCAGTAACTTGCCCAACACTGATTATGAGCCAACACTGGTGATGACTAAACGGCAAAGTAACCCAAAGTTGTTGTTTCATTTTCTCTGGAAGTAATGCTTTTCACCAGCAGCCAATTAATTCTGATTAAACCACAGTGTGATTGTATTGCATTCTATGTTTCTTTAGCTGTTCCACACCTGTTTTATATTTTTGTCACCAACTATTCATTTTCATAGCTTTACTCAAACATGACTAAATGAAATGACTAAAAGAGAAATCCCTGTTAATACGTTTGCATTTCCTTTATTTTCTCTTGATGCGTTCCCCCGACATGATCTGCAGGAACAGACTGGCCAGTCAAGCTGACTTCATTTTCAATCAATAAGATGGAATAGCAGTTGCTTAAAGGCGCAGTTAACATTATTAAACATTATGAATTGATCCAACACCTATGTTAAACAGAAGAGTTGTTACCTCTACAGTTACAGCAACCTACATAACTCATGGCTATATGCTTGCTTCCATGTTCATAGCTGTGAATGTAGCTATGTATTTGGCACAGAAACAACATGAAATAGCTCATACTAGGCACGTAAACAGTTTTCCAATCAAATGCAGTGGTGGGTGGTGATTCAGAGGTCTGCAACCAGCTTACTGTCAATCAACAAATAAGTATTCCACACACAGACAATTATCAACCCCCCGTCCTTATTAAGCCATATAGCATTTTCAGCTCATAGTTTATGTTTCACAACTGACAGCTTTACTGTTTTGTTTCTGTTCCTCCCAAGTGGAAAAACATTGTTACAGACTAGGCTTAGAAGCAGATGTGTTTTCTGTTCGTATGTACTGTTGTGTTCAAAAAAATGAAGAAAATCCAGATGGACAGAGGACATCTTCAATCTAAAGTTAAAGTCAAAAGAATTTAATAAAAGAAAAGGTGTCGTGCTAAAAAGAACATCTCACAACTGAGGAGCCGCTGGTTTCTGCAATCAATCCAGAGCAGCTGACTATCCCATAGTGACTGTATCTTGCTTCCACCAGCCAACCTAGAACAATGGGTGCCTGCAGGTATTTATACAGATCAGTAAAGGTGTGAAAAGCAGTATCCGCGCTCCTGGGAATGTGACTTCTCCTGGTGCGTTCAGTGTGACTTGGATTTCGAATGTCTTTTGCAATGTCTTGTTGCTCTGACCTAACTTGGGTGATTTTTAGAGGTGCCAATGGTGGTAGATCATTGTAGAACTTGATGTACTATTGAGCATTGAGGATATTTCTTTTGGTAGGACAAGCCAATCAGTTTCAGTAAAAATCCCAGTATGATTCAATTAAAAAAATATTTTTTACTTTGCAGTTAAATATTTAACATTTATTATTAACAGTTTAACATAATAAGAACTCTTATATCAATGACACACATTTTATATATATATATATATATATATATATATATATATACATATATACACACATACATCATCATCATCATCATCATAATAAATGTCTTATATTAAATGCTAAATATAAAATCTATTAGAACATGTATATGTATATATTAGGGCTGTCAACATTAACACATTAATCTATGCGATTAATGTGGCCTAGATTAATGCAACAAAATATTTTAACGTAGTTAACCTTCGTTTGTTTACTTCGGGTTTACTTTGGGGAGTAAACCGGAAGTTGACCGTGGAAACGAAACGGCCGCAAGCTGCAGTCACCTCAAGATGGAGAGAGCTTTTTGAATTGGAAGTAAAACAAACAGTGGTGTGACATGCAGCAGATAACTGTGCAGAGGAATTACTCCACGTGTCAAACAGAAGAGTGTCAAACAAACCACTTAAAGCACTGCTATGCTAAGCTTGCTGCTAGGCCGAGCTAGCTGCTATGCTACTTCCATCTCAACATCTAACGTTACCCTGTGCGGCACACAGTCTGCAGAGGACACTGTGTCCCTAAAAGACCGTGGTTTGAAAACATCCTGGCTAAATGCAAAACAATCTTTTTTTTTCTTTTTTTGTCGCTCATGGTGGCACCATGTCCCATTGCCCTCCACGGACCAGCCGCCACTTCTTCTTCTGTATTCGATTTTGTTCTATTTTCTGAATTTAGCTAACACAGTTTGATACTATGTCTATGTCACTTCAAGCATGTCTTCACTTTTATATTCTCTTGTCTGTGAATAATTGATCTGATGTTTTTTGTTGTTGACACTATTACGTTTGCATTTGGAGCCAGTGTTGGCTCAGCCCCCCTGAGCCAACACTGGCCTTTTTATCTTCTGACCATTGATGTTGTTTTTAAGGCTCTCTCCGTGGAAAGCCTCTCCAAGTTTTTGTCACTCTCACCTAAATTGAACTTGTGTTAAAATGTGTTTGCTTTTATTGTCTGCTGTTTTGCTGCTGGTTGGGTTAAGTAAGTTACCGCCAGGCCATGTTTTGTTTGCCACAGCCACTCACATGCACCATGTGATCTAGAAAGAAGAAGTTATATCAAAGTTTAAGGTGTTGCACAGATTGAAGAGTAAAACAAAATTCAAATACATTTCAGAACAAAGTCTCCATTAGTTTCACCCCTTTGGTCCAGATAGGTATGTCTTGCACTACAGTAGTATATCTCTACATCACCATCCTCAAGTCCAAATGATCAAATACCCCTGCGTTGTTACATTCTGATATCCCAACCTCCTTGGACAGCAATGAACAATATTCAGATTATTGCAAGTGTCCAACATAAAGGAAAAATAACGGAGGCGTAATACAAAAAGTTAAATATCGTTTAAAGCTGTATCGGTGACAGCTTTAAATAAAACAAGATGAGGTGTAAATGCTTTTAACTCAATAAGAAATCAATTTCACAAATCAGGGAGCAGTAATTATATGTAGGTGGAGCTTTTGTTTTCCACTATAGCAGTATTTTCAAGAATACAATCTCTTACCTACCGGGATTTATATAAATTCCGATGACAGGAAAACGGGAAGTGTTTAAATAAAAGTCAGATAGACAGAGAGATGACGGACAAGCGGAATAAATCCAAATATTTTAAAATAAAGAAGCTGACTGCTTCATTGTGATCAACTTAGGCAAAGTGCCTTGGTCAAACTGGCGTATATCTTCTCACAGCAGCCCGTGGGATCCCATGGAAGCTGCCTTCAATATTGTGTGATTAGTTGTGTTGGATGTGTGAAACCATGTCGACCTCCTCCTGGTTCAGTGCTCCTGTTGAAAGAACATCTACCTACACTAACAATTTTTGGTCAACACATCACACCGCTGCCAGGGAACGTCAGCGCAAAAAAAATACAAAGCGAGACTGGAGAGACTGAATACATTGTATGCAGCAACACGTAGAGCAGCGATCCCCCACTATAAGAAGATGAAGGGGGAGAAAGAGAGAGACATACATGAAACACTTGCAGGTGAACATGTAGGGCTTTCTATTCCCGGAGCTCCATGCCTCTGCTTTTGATGCTGTCAGCTCTGTGCGTCTCTCGTCTCTCGTCTCGGACGGGTCACCGGATGAGAGCGTCGGACCTCGCTTCTCCACAGGGAAGAAACCTGGACCTCAAAGAGAGGGCAGAGAGAGAAATTCAAACCCGGGGTCCTCGGGGGAGAAGAGAGAGACCGCTTATCAGAGGCTTATCAAGCCGTGTAGGGATTATATGCACAGTCAGGCCTCTGAGAATTGGTATTAAAAGTGAAGAGGTAGGGAGAAGTGCAAAAGGGAAGAGGGGTTAGGCTTTGGAGGAAGAGGGTGTGATGGGTCTGCAAGGGGAGGTTTGGTCTCTGAGGGTGAGAATTAAAGAGATTCGTTTTTAGATGAGCTGAGCTTCATTGTCATCAAGCTCAAAATGTCTTTGTTTTTTTAATCAGTTGTTGGGATAGCATTTATATCCAGTCCATGAAATGAGCATTTGAGGGGCTATTCCATTTTCTTCAGATGACCTAATTCTTTTCAGTAAATCCACGATGTTTGCAGAGTATTACACCTCACAACTATGAAAGGGAATCGCTGTATGAATTCAAAGTTGTTTGTGTGGGTTTTGCATGTTTGCCGGTCTTCAGTATCTTCAGGATTACTACTCATCTTCCAAAAATATGATGATCGATAAATCATCCATTGATGTGAAGTCACAGAATCAAGGATACGCATATTAACAGAGACCAAGAGACCAAAGTTCATTTCTGTTTGGAATAGTGAATAAAATCAGTCGTAGCTTCGGTTGCCCACCAAAGTTTTTACAAATTCAATTCAGCCCTCAATGACTTTTTAGAAGCTTCAATGCAAACTGTTATTAAACCAAACCACAGAAACTGAAGTCCTGAGAAAAGACGACGTCTACTTATTGTAGATTTTCTAAATATTCAACAATTTTCATCTCACCGTTGTTCTTCTGTCTTCCTCGTTGTCGGGCAGCACGCGGTTAAATTACCTTTCTCAGCTGTCAGCTGTCTCTCTGTGTGTTTGCCCTCCAATGGACTGGAAACATGTCAATGATGCTTTCTTGGCTCCCACCAGACTTTCCTGACGATACAATTGATTATAGTGAATACATATGTTCTTTGTTAAATACAGGGACTCAGCATCTATTATATAATATGAATACATCATCAAATGCAGTTCATCTTCACTATCAGAAGGGATCGAGGTCACCTCTTTTTGAAGAGAAATGAATGCTTTATTGTTGATTCATTTTCATATAAGGATTCAAAACCGGAGTCAAAACCGGGAGAACAGATAAACAAATCCGAAAAAGGGGCACGCAAATATCCTTGGTCGAGTAGTCAGGCAAACAGGGCCGAACAGGCAAATCAGGAACAAAATTGGAGAACTTGGCAGTAACACACAAGACAACTTTGGTCTTTTGGAAGTATCTCAAAAATCATTTTGGGGATTGCAATGAATAACTCTTGGTCCACAGATGATGAGCTCCAAACTACTTCAGGTATTTCCTGACATTTTATAACGACATCTGCAGGTCAAAGATTTCACCTATTCAGTAAAATATCTCAACATCCACCGGATGGATTGGAACCCCCATTGTCTTCAGATACTTATGATTACATCACTATGTGCCACAATGATTAAGACGATTTACTCACGAAACATCTGCAAAGTTTGCACATTATTAGCTAACTATTCCATTTTAGCATGGTAAGACACCAGGTGGTGAAAATAGTCATTGTCGGAAATTTGGCAAAAAAGCCAAAAGTTCAGCCTCATGTAGCTATTAACATGAGAGACATGTAGATAGAAACACTTAGCATTAGTCTGGAACAGGGCCACTCCTCTAGGTGCTTATATCAAAACCAAACTCGTTGTGACATCTAAACCTCTGCAAACTTTTCATCTCATTCCTCCATTTGTCAGCTGAAAACATTTTTGACGTGGACGATACACACGTTTGTGGGTAAGCTTTGCAAATTCTGCGCTGCCACTCGCGATGCGATCTAGAGCAACTAGTTTTGAGAAACACCGACAGTCAGCTCCTTTCTGGCCTTGCACCAATAATGACAGTTAAAAGTTGCTCTGGCCAATTATATCATATTTCCAGCAAGGAAACTGAAGTATATATTGTGTTTGAAGAAACCAGTAAGATAAAAAATGCCTTACAGATACACAAATCAAATTGCGTCAATATTATTGCTGGAAGGGTGGAGGCCTGCAGGGAATCAAAGAGACGGTTTTAGAAGCAAAAGGAAAACAAACATTCTCCTTGCGAGGAAGGCAGTGTACTAAAAGCTCAAAATAGAGACATAATTCCACATCCCACCCCTCCTGTTTCACACAAGAAAAAATATGTATAGATATGGCTATGACGCGTTACTGCAAATGATTTGCTAAATGTTTTGAGCAGGAATTCATTAAAAATTGACCAAAGACTGCCAAAGCTGTTTTATAATAACAACTTCTCCCAATGTGTCTGTTGGCTTCAGGATCCAGAACTCACTGAGCTCATTCCAACATGCTAACTGAGCCAGTCGCACCAGAAAATGCTTGATCCACACGACGCCTACACTGCAGTCTTATTCCACTTGATTACAATATATGATGCATTTTTCCAGTTTATCCAGGGCATATTTGTTGTTGCTGTGTCATGGTGTGTTATCAATCATTTGTCAGTCATTGGTTTATTGTAACAAAGCTGTTGAATATCTTTTAACTCGCAATAAAACCCATTGAAAACGAGAGGGAGTCGCAGATTCAATTGATATTTCAGTTTCATCATTGCAAGGGGTCACTTTCTTATTAGATACGGTCAGCAAGCTGTAATTGGACATGGACTGTTGAAATCATCTTATCCTTTTATTCTGTTTTAAAGTACTTGTTTGGAAAGCATAAGAATCCAGAGAGATGTGGCTCCGTTAAACGTGAACAACGAATGGCAACCGAATGACGGGAAGCACTCAAACACTGCTTTGTCACAACTAATGTTTAAGCAAATGGATTGAATGAGTAATTACAATGCATCATTCAGAAAAAACGCAGTACTCAACTCGACTTCATTTCCTAACAACTTTGCCACATTTAGCCTTCATTGGGGCTAATTGGTACCTGCCGCAAACGCAATGAGCAGGAGCAGAAGGGAGCTCTGATTGTTTGATTCCGTGCTTGGTACCAGGAAAACAAAACAAAACAAAGGCCTTGTAGTACAGAATATTGAATTTAGTTTTACGGCCATGGAGCTAGAGTAACCTTTGAAAGTATAGTCTGTGATATTTACAGATTTAAAATGTTGAATCTTTCCGACATCAAAACTGTGCGATAAACAGATGCAGAAGGGCGTTAAAGGTCATTTTTTGATGTGATAATGTCTTAACATTCATGTTGTCATCATCAAAAGCCTCAGTGACTAGATCAGTATTCCATCAGGCAGCTGCACAGCAAGTCGACCAATCACAATTAGCATTGGTGTCTTTTATCTGGTTCCTCCACCGCCGCTACTATGAAACCTACCGTTGTAAAGCGCTAACTTTCTTTAAAGGTGTGATTGAACAGGATATTAATATGCACGAGATGGTTGGCTGTGTTGTGGCTGTTGTAAAAATATCAGGCACCTGCACTCAGTCGGTCTCCCAACACCTCAACACTTCCTCTATGAGAAATGACGGGTCTAATGGGAGCCAATATGGACCCATGGTTAATGCATGAGAGACGGTACTTTAGACTAATGGCAGCTGAAAAGTGCAAAATCAGGACAGATGAGGAGAAAGAGCAGCAAGAGGCACAAAAGGGAAGGAGAGTGAAGGAAATGACAGAGAAGGTGATTGAATAAGTAGGTGGATGTCAGGAAAAAGACCGAGCAGAGATGATGTGGTATGAACTTTGGGAAATTTAAAGCCTTTCTTGACTATATTTTAACAACAGTTCATTTTGTTTTTCGGTGCGGTGAATGCCAAATATTTCTTTTTGTTTTGTTTGGAATGACATATGGGAATAGCCTTCAAGGAGGACGGGTTTTAAGACAGCAGAACCCTTGGCACAGACATGTAACATGGGGACCCCGGGACTGAAAGAGACATGACATGTCACTCATTCTGTGCTTTGTTTTGGTCATATTAGCATCACTTTGCAGTCATTTTTTTGTCTCTCTGATAGCATTGCATTGTGTTGGTTTTGCGTCTCTTTTCCCATAATTTTGCATCATTATAGCTTTGTCTTTGTAGTCATGTAATTGACCAAAAAGGGGCCAGTAAGACTCTGTAGGGGGCGCGTTCTGCTGTCCCTCTTCTGCATGTGGGGAGAAAGAGAGTTGGCATATTATGTTGGCAGGATATCAGTCCGCTGCAATCTTCTGGGTCTGCACATATTCAGAGGTTTTTAGGCGGCGCCATGTCCGTCCATGTACAAGACGATAAGGAGTACGAGCCTGACAGATGACATGCATTAGAAACGGCGCTGCAGCCATGTAGCCTGAAAAAGAGCATGTGATGGGTGTGGTGGGGGCTGAGTGCGGCCGCAGGAGATCTTCATGACTCACCCACTAAATGACTTTAAGGAAACCCTTTTACACAGCAGCATTCATCAAGTGTTAATGAACAGCTGAAAGGCTACAAATGCAAATGCTGGAACTGGGAGACGACAGATGGAGAGAAGGAGAGAGAGAGAGAGAGAGGGCAGAGTAGGGGAGTGAGAGAGGAAACTATCATCGCTGTGATAAATGAGTCTGGTGGCAGAAGCCCTCAGGCGATCACTCCGTCACCGCGACAGGCTTCTGTGGCCCTAACTTCATTATCATGACACAGTCACATCAACACACTCCTTCCGATAAGAGCACGGCGGAACTCGGCTCGAGAAAGGATCAGTTAAACTGGTCGGGGTTCAGTGGCCTTTCGCAGATAGAGAGGAGCGCTTGGCTCTAATAAGGCTTCAGAAACCACAAAGTCGTGACTTCTAGTTCGCTCTTTCACGGACTGCATGTCGAGGTCATTCATGCCAAATTATATTTTGAAAGAATATCATAAACGATGATCATATCATGATCAAATATTTATGACATGTTAGATAAGATTCTAAATACTGTGCAAGGTCTTGTGTGTCTCGTTTACCACGTCTGAAATAATGCCTTTAAAAATTTTCAATTCAATTACAAAATTGGTTGTTCGTCATCGCTTTCCATTTGATCATGTCAAAATGATTAATATGACTGATCTGCCACTTATATGCCTGTAGATTGGTGAGCTTGTCTTAACCTTTTTTGGGCAGAAAACGCTAACACAACATTGACATATTGGCAAACATGTTAGAAAACAGTTGCCTACACCGCCAGCAGACACAAAACATTATCATTCATTTAGTGAGTCGTATTTGTGGCAACCTGATGGATTTAAGCCCAATATTTACTCTCCTTTTACCCCAATCTGTTGTGCTCTCCGCCAAACCCTGAGGGGAATATTTGTCTCTTTTACTGCTATACCCACTATGTTCACCGGTTGTCCTATTATTTTATCAGAGTGCTTTCCTTGTGTACTTTCTTCATATTACAGCATGCAGTATGTCCTGCAGGGTCTCATGTGGAGCTCAGCTGTGATCCAGTTTAGAGGGTGAAGAGGAATATTCTATATTCTTTATTGGCCAGGAGGCCACTCCGTATTAACAGTTACACCTCAAAGAATCCAGTTTCAACAAACAAAGCCTTGTGCCTCGAGCCATGGTATTTATCATAAATGGAATTCATATCCAATTTTCCACTAGTTGTTTCATCTTTGTCAATTTCGTCCCTGGGTTAATTTTGCTTTACATCGATTCGCATCCTCCTGGGCAATTTGCGACAATCTGTGTCTGATTACTCCCAGTTTGATTGATGAGGTGCAGTGGCCTCCTGCGTCTTTGGTCTTACAGGAAGACACAGGCAGTTGGTGCTCTAAAAACGAAAAGGCACCTCATTGCCTTTTACAGCTGTGACCATTTAAGTCACAATCATGGTCATGGTCTGTGAAGTGAGCTTAACGTGGTCCACTGGGACGACTCGAAGAGGATTTCAAAAGGTTAATCAATGTGAAAGGCAATATTACTAATGCTCTGTGTTACCTGTTTTCATGGTGGCATAACAAACATAAAGCTGATGAGGGGAACAGTCTCCTCGGTTGCTAGCAAAGCTGTACATTCTGAGCCCAAAGAGACATTCAGCAGTTAATTGAAATTTGGGAGGTGGGAATATAAAAGGTCCATATCAAATATTTATGCTGCAAATTAGCCTCTTTTCAAATGTGAATGAGGACATTGCATAAAATATGCATGAGAGTATAGGTCATTAGGGTGCAACTTCCACCTTTTTTAGCTCAACGGGAAAATACAGCGCAAGAGAGAAGCACAGAGGAAGGAAGATGCAAATGAAGTTGAACATAAAAGGGAGATCATTTAAATTCAGCATGCATGCAATGTATCTTTCTACATTCTATGGTCTCTCAGAACGAGTGCTAAAGATTTATACGTGATATTATTCATCATACTTTGTTGTCATGTAACCTTCAATCACAGATTGATGACATGAGATTTCATTGACACACACCCATCATTGATTCATTACGACGCTGGATACTTAAGGACCCTGACTAACACCAGAAAGCATCAGTTGAGACAAAACGGCCCACCAAATTACTGACATCTGTGCAAAGCGAGGAAAGGTTATCCCAGAAAATGCAATCATCATAAAGCTAATGAGCTGCTCAGACCTCACAGCTCATTGGCAGCAAGGAGCCAGTCCCAAAAAGTATTGCAGGTGTTAAAAGCAGGTGGTGTTTGTAAATGCTTTGGGAATTAAAGCATCTGTAACAGGGGGGCTGCAATGTGGTCTGTGTGTGCAGTGAACAGGACTGCGAGTGTGCTCTTTTTGGTCTGATATTGAAAGATCTTAAGTTTAATTCTAGATTTGCCTTTTGAAATAAATAGGATGTATTACATAATTCAGAGACTGTTGCTACTAGAGGATGATCAATCATCAATCTGGCTCTTGAAAAGAAAACAAGACTAGGGTTTTTTTGTGGCAGTACAACCAGCGCAGTCGGCACTGCAACTGTTTGGTAATCCCCATAGCATGAAATTTGCTTTTGAAGTCTGTGTGCTATTAGCATTCAAATGTGGCAGCACAGAAATTGGTGGAAATTCGTTCCTAGACTTTGTATTGAGAATAGACTTCTAAAGAAACTGGTGTGTGTCTGCTGCCTGCTCCGCCATGTGCAAAATCTCAGTATGGCTTTTTAGCATGGTGAAGTGAGCTAATAAGCACTAAACCAGACAAAGAGTCTCTTCAGTCTGAGCACTGTGGTTTCACACACAAATAATTTTAAGCTTTAAGTCTCAGTTTGGAATAGCAGACCAGACTGAGCAACTGTCGGCTTAAGTTGCACCCATGTGGTAACCCCATTTGCTAAATATATTTAAAATTGTTAATTTTATGTTCATATAATATTCCGGATACAATGTGAAGGGAGGGTTTGTATTTGTTTCCTGATTGTGTTTAGACCTATTTTATTTGGTCCACATGCACATTTGCAGATAAAACCCTTGAAAATTGAGAGATTTTTCTCCAAAGAGAAAACCCTTTAAAACTTTTTTCCACTATTAAAAAGAAGCTGTATTTTGATATGCATGTTTTCACAACTTGGAATGCTGACTTACAGTATTATAAAATCAGAAAGTATTTATATGGTTTTGTTCAGCACAAATGTATTGAAATAATACGACTGCTCGCGTTAAACGTCAGAGCTTGCATCTCAAAAATACGTATAGCCCTTGCGCCGAATCAACTTGTATTGATGACGTGTTTGGTCAGAGCTAAGCAGCACTCCAGTACAAATCCTATCTAGACAGTAAATGGGAGCAGTCACAGCCCGCCGCCCATTATTCCCTCCACCAACACACCGCAGAGCCAAGATGTTGCATTCACACTGGTGTCTGCATGTGATCGATTGCGTGGCAGAAGGTGTCAAAACATGAAAGCTGGAGAGCGAGAATCGAGGCACAATCTGACAGATTTATAATCTTATAATCTGTGGGAGAGTTTCGTCTGCAGCAATGAATCTTATTCTTCATGATAATTTTACACTTGTAGCCATTTTCTTTTGTTTAATACATTTACATTTTTTTGTGATGATGCATTTTGCACCCGATCCAAATATCTCTTTTTATATAGTTTATTTGAACTTGCCATTCCTCTCGGCAATGGCCCACTTGCAATTGACCCCACTGGGATGCAGAGGTGCTTTTTCTCCCGGGGGTCAGTCAACTATCACCACACCAATCACCACAGCATCAGTTATAAACAAATATGTTTCAACCCCGTTAGCTAATAATCACCCAGATGCAAAGGCACGAAATAGATCAGAACGATCTTTTCACTGGAATCTGAATAAATAACTAAAGCTTCAGACACTTTATAAGAACAACATTATCCTCTGAAATGAGGTGGAATATGAAGCATGATGTCACATTCCACCACAACGTGAATCTTTACCATCGCTTTAACTGCATCAGGTTGGACTGAGGACTTTCCCCCCATATTTCTCTGCTTGTTCCCGGAAACGAGAACATATTTACAAGCACACTGTGTCCTGTTGTGCCCTCGTGTCACTCACAGAAAGTCGCCGGCTTTCTGACAGCTCAGACGAGGCACGTTTTCTGTATCAGGAGAAAAACCTTGCGGCGTGGTGAGACGAGCTGAGCCTCTAATCAGCGATTACTGCCAGACTGAGGGACAGAGGGAAGAGAGGCTCCCCGGTGGGTGTCTCAAAGCTTATCAAAGCATTCACATATAAAAAAGGTGCACAGCCATTCGTCGCGTTTGCTGAAACACACACAGGCAGGTTTGTGGACCGTCGTGGGCCAGCGGAAACCCTGTGACAATACGGCAACGGTAAACACTCGGTGTTTACAGTCCCATCAGAGCCAATCAGGGAGAAATATTTAGCTGTTTTCACCTATAATTAGCTAAATGAGTTACTCTGAAAATCACAAACATGTGACATGAATCCTGATCAGACCAAGCTTCCTGCAGGAGGGGATATAGCCACTTAACAGGATTTTGACAAATAATGATGTTGTTATCAGAAGTCCTGTTACTTTTTGCTTCCTCTTTCTTTGTTTCTGAATATAGTTCCTGTGCCTATTTGTGGTGACTGTCCTCTGAAAAGCACCGCTGCACGACAAGAAAGCTGAGTGGAGAAGTCCATCTGAAAAATGTTAGCTTATTAGACATCTCGCCTTGTGTTCAGCTTAACGGGCCGCCAGGCTGCTGCAGAACAAGACAGGCTGCCGGCTAAATGGCCATCTGGTGTCATCTCAAGCAATAAGGAGTCCATTAAAAAAAGGAGATTGAATCCTCTTCTGTTGTTCTCACAGTGAATTGAAGAGTGGCTTGGGCTCCCTCAGAGGGCTGCCGTGAAAAAAGGAAAAGGGCTCAGGAGGAAGTGTAAGCAAGAAGTGCTGGCGTGGGATAAAACAACTCGAGATGGTAACACAAACAAAACAAAAGTTTGGTACAGGGAGGGTCTACTGCATCCAATGTACTCTCATTTACGTGAAGTCAAATCCAGGCTGTAGTAAGCCGCAAACACATGGGATTTAGTTATTCTCTTTAATTTATCAAATCTGAAGTTCATTTAAAATCAATAATAAGGATAATTGAAATCATATGTTACATGAAACACGGAGGGAATGCCTATAATTTTACAAATATTCCGAAAATAATATTCTAAGTGGTCAAATTGTGCTTAATTAATGTCAGGGGCCTTGATTTGCAAACTGTTATCTCTTATAAGTAGAGCTAATACTCATAACATTGCATTCATCTCTCTGCTTTTGTATATAATAATAACATACATTTACAGTATGAACATTATAAGTCAGTCTATAAGTTAATTCTGTTTTTCTCTCAAGGGCTAAACCAGGTAGTAGAAACACACAAACAATTTTCTGTAAATGACAATATAACATACAAATTTAACTGTTTTGTTAGAAGGATTAATAACTAGGGCCAATTCCCAGTTGGCCAACAAAATTAAACACTATCTATGGCCCATTAAGCGTCATTTATAACTCTGTGCCACCACATTATCCAATAATATTTAGAAGATCCTTTACATTTGTTATTTGTGGTACAAATGTGTGTTGAACTGTATAAATGTATAACTGTATAACTGCGACAGGTTTCCTTTTTGTACTCTTTTAACTTCATGGGTTTACGTTTACATAAAAATATTTTGAATGCTGGGATCGTATATTTATATGTTTAAAAAACCTTGACCAAAAGCCACCTCATCCTGACTGTTAAGTAATCACATTCAAAAGGCCCAAGAAGACGCTTAATTGGCTCTCCAGGGCAAAGAGTTAACAATAATTAAAGCTTCGAGTAGATTTCTCATGAAGTCATAGCTCATTAACAAACAGCAGCAGGCTCCATGATCTAATTCCCCTTGATGTGTTCCACTTTTGCATGTGTGATTAGGTCATGAAAAGTAAATTGATGAGAAGTCTTGAAGGACAGGAGCAGTGGGGCTTCTCTTTCATAACAGGGCCGGCAAACTTTGAAGTGAGACTTTTAACAGAAAGACCTAAGGCTTGTACGTGTTCATTAAAGGTACGGGACATCTATTTTTAATGTTACCAGGACTCTGTCAACAAGAATCCTTTTCATGTACATTATAGGACCAGGGGTTTGATTCCTAAAATATAAATGTGGTGAGGAAAGGCGGCCTCTGGTTCATTATTGCACATGAAAAAACCTGTTTGATTTAACCACGCGGTCAGTTTCAGAAATTCAGCCCAAGCTCTTTAAGACTTTGAAGCGATGTTAATATGAAGTCTGTTGCCCACAGAATTGCTTTGCTGCAGCAGGTGGTAATAGAATACCTTCCTGTAGGGCGTCTTCTTTGTTCTGATTGTAATTGTAATATCTTGACACGGCGCTTCAAGAAAAAAGTCGCAAACCGCCGTAGACAAGGCCGTGTGTCGGTGGTGCCGTCAAACACTTTGGTAATGACCATCTCAACAAATGCCATATTGCCATGTAAATTGGTACAGGCCTTTTCAAATCGTCAGTCACAAAGTGTTGAGTGTGACAAATTCATGAAACCACTTGTGCATGTGCTACCTTAGAATTAACGTGTGTTATTGGTTTTTGCATGACAGCAATTTTGTCTGACTCTTCTAGGGTTTCTAACCTGTGAACTTGAAAAACGGCAATAGGTAGGACATCTCCCTCTGTTCATCTGTTTTGTCTTTTCCTTCGATGACCTTCAGTACGTCTTCCTCTGCCTCTGCCTCTTCGTCTGTTTTGTCTTTTCCTTCGATGACCTTCATCAGTTTTCCATTTCATTCATTCCATTTCGGAAACATTCTAATAATCGAATCCTCTCTGTGGATCACATGCACAGCCTTTGCTGTCTTTTTCAAAAGCTTCCCCAATACTAAATGAGATTCTCTGCTGAAATTCATAATAGCACAGTACTGGGATGGACAAAGAAGAGGAAGTGCAGCATTTACTACATACAAGGCAGATATTTTTTTGGTGTCTGCCTTTATTATAGAGAAGATGAGCCTTACTCTGCCAGACCAGTGGATGCGGCGAGGTTATACGGAGGTCCCATCTAAAGATGTTCACTCAGATACAATTTGAAAAGCCCGTCCTGTAACTAATCCATGAAATAGGCAAGATCCAGACAATCTCCTAACTGAGAGTTTTGGGAAGTTTGAACTTGTGTGTGTGTGTGTGAAAGTGTGTGTCTGTCTGTGTGTGCTCTTGTCATGTGTGAGTGTGAACACAACCCTGTCGTGGAAGAACGAGAGCGCGCAGATTTTCACACATTCAACACATTTACTGGATGCGTTGGAGGCTGAAGTTGCACCAGCAAACAAGTGGATTTGTGCGTTAGTGACACCATCGCTCCTCTCAAAGATAATACAAGAGAGGCCTTAACATCTGTTACGATGACACGGAACCTCCAATGTGCTGCAGTCCGCTGTTGCTTTTCTAAAACATACTGTTCCTTGAGTAGACTAAATAATAATATCTTCAACTGCACACATTTATAGAAATTCTACATCTGCCGACGGTACACGTTAATGAATCTGAGGATATCAACCCTGTGAAAAAGTTGGCAGTAAACCAACGTTACGTAAAGGGAGATTCACATTTATGATTAGTTGTTTTAAGACTTAGTTGGGTGACATTTTTTATGAAAGCTGCAGTAATCACACAAATGTTTTGTGTTGGTCAGAACAGAACTGGGTGGCTCCTGATGCAAATGTGTTGTTGTTGACAATTATTGCGCCGTGCCCTTGGATGCTGGTGATGCTCTGACCTTTCCCAGTGGTGCCATCGTCACGACTCATTATTGTGAAGTTGTTGCTGAGAATCCACACCTGAGTCCCAGAAGTCTTTAAAAGCTCTGTTTGGTTTGACAAGTGGTGGCTCCCAATTAGCATTCACCCATTCACCCACAGATGGGGTCACTTTTTTTTCTCGGTTAAAAGGGTTGTTGGTGCTGCAGCTCTTTGAGGGCCGGGAGCCGACGAAGAGACTCAAGGTCTCATTATGACATGCGGCGTCATACGTTAAAAAGGGCTTTTGTGTAAGACTGGTCGTGGAAGTAGAAGGAAGAGAGGGAGGGACCACAGAGTTGAGATGAAAGGAATATTTAATCTACAGAAAAGAGGGAGGACAAATTGGATGATGGGACGAAGAAGACCGGAGCAAAGCGGATCCAGTGTTCAGCTACGGGGGACTTATTCAATGGCTTTCCATACGCAACATGAAAGCTTACTTAGACTTGTGTCAATACACAGGAATCTTTATTGTTTTTCTTGTCATTTTGGAAATAAATTGTCCAAATTACATATCTCCCCTCCTACAATGGCAAATCTCCCTCTTGCTCATTGTATTCATATATATATTCTTTTAAATGTTACAAACATATTGAACAGTTTTTGCTGTGCCTGAAAAAATACGGTTTTCATACACTTTGCAACGCTTTCACTCAGAGATCCGATCAGATGTTTACTGGGTTGATTGGGAGGATCGATACGAGGGCACACAAGTTGGCTTCACAGCTGCTCTTAAGGTCCTTTGCTAAACATTGCGTTAATCCGCTCGATAAAGCTTCTTTTTTCACCTTCAGCAAAGAGCTTTTATCTATTTGACATTGGCTTTAATAAGAAGCCCAATAAACCCAGCCAGCAACTTCATGAAATCTTTCATTTCACATCAGAGCAATATGTTGTATCTTATTATGGGTGTGAAATGAACCAGATATTAAAGTACAAGAGAGTTGACGACAGCCCAGCGTTGTATTTACTGATGAAAGAGTTTTAATTAATTGTGTAATATTGTATTCTTGGAGCATGTTTGAGCAGTCACATCAACAGAAACCCTCCTTGTACTTCAAGAAGACAAAAGAGTACATGGAGAACTTTCGCAGCACAACAAAAAAAAAAAAAGAAAGGTCCTTGAGCCGGATTGCCAGAGCGTGGAGGCAGCCAGCAGAGTCTAGTTGTGTGGAGGATGACGGACAGGCAGCACAGTTGACCTGAGAGTCCCGGACATTGTAAGTGTCTGAGCAACAATGACGAGAGCGCCATTCATGCAGCGCTGCGCACACTGCCTCACCCCGGACGGCCTCCTCTGCTCCGGTGCTGGTCCACCGGCTGTGTCCTCCATGTGTGGCGGCCGCTGTCCGGGTCGGCGAACCTCCTTTGGTGGATTGCGGTGTCCTTCATCCTGATGATGAGAAAGCTTTCTCTCAAGCGTTGCAGTTTGGACAAGTGTGGTTCGCTGATTCGCCGTATTCTGCTGTAATTCTGCAATTTCCCCCAATTTTCCTCCCTTTTGTATTTTATAAAGTCGATAAAAGGCTATGTGTTATTAAAAACAAAAATCTGCTATTTGTTTGTGTGTTCATGATCATTTCTGCCCACTGGTTCCTCGAACAAAACACAGCCGTCCATGTTGCCTGTTAACACGTGTGATGGTTAAATTACTGTTGGGATGCCTGGAATCTATTTTATTTGTACATCTTATGGGGCCGTAATGTGGATCTTTCACTGGATACACTGTGTTATTTATGATCTTCCTGATTCCCTGCGA
Source organism: Gasterosteus aculeatus (assembly GCF_964276395.1). Lineage (NCBI taxonomy): Eukaryota > Metazoa > Chordata > Actinopteri > Perciformes > Gasterosteidae > Gasterosteus > Gasterosteus aculeatus. The sequence goes on along the minus strand of NC_135695.1, from coordinate 8,583,092 downwards.
CTGATGTAACTAAAAAGTGCCATTCAGAATATATTTATTGGTTGATTATTTTTGTAATATTTCACCCCCATCCACTAAATTCACTGGACGTGTTAGAATTCAAATCTTCTCTGGACCTACCTTATTGTTTTTAAAAATAGATTTCCTTTTTGATGTGAAAAATTGCCTGTGTTTTTTTTTTGGTGATGGTACAACATAACAGCATAACATTATAACAAAACAAGGATTTGAGATTTGATAAACAACAGTATGAAAAAAAAAGAAAGCCACCAGGACAAGGACATCAAATCTGCAGGGACAATGTCTGTTTCAGGTATGGTCTTTAGGCCTGTCCTGCAGAATGTCTGTTTATTGTAGGACCCATCCTGTCATTTTGCAATGGTTATAATGCTGTATGGAAGGATGACTCACAGTACACAGAAGCACTGAGAAGCTTTAATTCCCTCACTGCTCCAGTTATGTTAATCCCTTTTTGAATGGGGCTTAAACTATTAGCTTTTCATTCCAGTTTCCTTGATAATGTATTAAACCATTTGTATAGTACTTTTCATCCACCCGAGTCATTGTATCCGCCTTTTAACCTTTGCCCGGACAATCATGCCATCTGTTGCGCGTATGCGTTTGTTTGTGCGTGAGTTTGTGACGGAGGGTGCACCTGTGTCTGTCCATGCATATCGAGTGCAGAGATAAGGCAATGCTTCTTAATGGGATCAGTCGATTCATTAGTAGACAATGAAGACAAACAATGGTTTAGACCTCGCCATTAAAGTGGGTGGCTGTAATATTACATGTAATTTTCTAGGTGAGTTCATTAAGAATGACAAACTTTAAAATGTGAGACTATATTTGAGTTTCCCCCCCCCATTTCCTCAAACGTGTGAGGGTAAATTATAATAATATCTAAGCCTGACCAAAACAAAACCTAACCCAAAATTTAAATTCCTGACCAGCCCCCAGAGATGAGTAAAGGGATCCGTCTGTATTTGAGCAAATGTTCGGTCTTCATTCTAGAACAAACAGTATCACTCTTTGAGTGTATGCCGGACAAACAACAGCTTCTGTTTGCTCAAAAGCCACATTATTAATCGGTGGAGACTGATATTCATTTTGTTCAAATAACAGATTACTGTATTTTAATTACTTTGTTCAAGCGAGCCAGAGCCACAGGCTGATATTTAAAACCAAGCATCCCGCCTTTAGAATATTCTTCCAGTATTATGAGGAAATCATGAATATTTGACAGCACACCCCTGTGGATCCTCTCAGGTAGACCTCATTTTGAGTGGCATCTCCCGGCAGTCCAAAGCTCAACGATATTCTGTAGGCGATAACTTTGGGAAATAAATTCACACTACTTTATTCCTGACATGAAGTTTAAGAGGTCCAAATAATTCTCACCCTGATTTGCAGAGAGTAACAGACCGTCGGCATGTGCACACTGCAGAGGCAGGAGAGAGCCGAAAGGCAACCGACGTGCATCTCTGGAGAGGAGCACACGGCTGTTAATTATTAATGAAGGACAGGATTTTAAACCCAAGGTCGTCTAAATGAGAAAAAGAAACACAAACAGGAAAAAAAAAAAGCCCAGTCAATATATTAGCATGCAATTAAAGCAAACATAATGAAGCATAATATTATTGATTTAATTAAGATAAAGTTAAATTAGGTATGGCCTAGGAGCAGGAGAGTTCCATCTAAAGACACGATTTAAGAAAATAACTTCTGCTGCCCTTGCTCTCTTACACTCTCCGCTCTAATGAAACTGAATAATTGATTAAACACACATTTCAGTGCAAGAGATTAGGGCTAAATATTGCTTAGTGCAAGTAGGTTTTAATGCTCTAACATTGTGAGACTTAAAACACATTCAGTGAGCCTTCACTAAGTGCTTTGACATTATAATGTATTGTGTATTTAACTGTTTGCTTAAATGAGAAGGCTTTAGTTGTAGAATGGTCTCGGGTGCGTTGTACACCACAAAATACGTAAGAACACTCAAACAATCATCATTATGATGCTTACACTCATTATGGCCAGCGATCACTGAGGTCCTTCCTTTTTCCATTGAAGGATCTTTTGGTTTAGTCATAACGGTCTGTATCAGTAATAACAAAAAACGACAACGTGAAGCTGGATAAACAACTCTTTTGTCTGAAGGGGCACGAAGGAGTGCAACAACAGTAACATACCTTTGTGTAACCTCCAAACACGTGTCTACGGCACAAACACCCGGCCAAATATTCACTTATTAATTGATGAGGAATTTAAGCACATTCCCACAGGAATTATTAAGTCAAAATGTTAATGATTCAGTTCTTAGCTTAAGCGACCAAAAGGATATAATGATACACTTAAAATATTTGATCACTTAAAACACATGATGCATTACTGTGAAGAGTCAACTACCAGGACATTAAGGTCAATCAGCTACCAACATGCTGCACTGCGTGGGGATGCTCTGACCTGATTCATCTTAACCTAATTGTTCATCTTCTCACAAAGTCCATCACGCTCAAGAGTAAAATGCATATTTTAATTTTCTGACCAAAAATGTGTAGGCTGTAAGCAATGGACAACTGTTTGAAGTTAAAAAAATGGGGTGGATGAAAACATTTTGATATTAACGCAATTATCGGATGCATACATACACCTAGATACACTGTATTTTTGGTCAGTATTTAATCAATCTAAAATGATGACAGACATTCAACCTTTCCAATGATGCACTAGGTGCCTAAATCAAGAGAATCTTAGTATCTTGTAATTGTGTTATTGAATAAAACGTATTCTTCACAGAGCCTTGTGAAGTGACTGGGATTGAGGAGATCAGACAGACTCCTAACAAGTTGAAGTTATTTTAAAAATACCTGATACCTGATACCTGATCTGATCCACCGGCTGTTCTGGGTGAATATTTGATACATGGATATTATTAAATGCTTTTCTTTCAGGCCTGTGCGGATTGCATACTGAGCCAAAATCATTGATCAAATGATGAAAAGGTTTTCAAACAACTAAAAGGGAAATGTAAATCGGGGAACAGTGAGCTATGAAGTCCTTTTATACTTAAACGCACCTCCGGTTTCAAGGATTTTCGAGAGGCCTCGGTCATGTGTGTTTATGCTGAATGAGCCTACTCCGATTGTTTGTTAAAAATCTACACAAGAAAAACTCACAAACAATGTTTTCAATACTTTTTCGCGTGCGGAAGAATTGCATCATTTGATAGATTAAAAGGATTTCAACCCGAGGGAAAAGGCAAAAGAAAGCCGCCTAATTAGAGTGACAGATAAACTACAAATACTAGTTGATAAAAGACTTGCAGACAGAAATTGAATCGAGCAAACAAATGATGAGTTAAAACAACAACTTCACTCCCAGGAAACAGATCACAGTGCCCTGACTTCTTAAATAGCAACAAACTGCTGCCACACACAAGATAGATACACAGAGTGGTTGCAAAACATTCATAAAAATGTTCAACTACTCCTTTTCTTTGCACCTCCTTGGTAAAGCAATGAGTCTGAATATACTGAAGTGGTGCAATGTCTACGTGCTGGTGAGGGATGATGAACAACACAGCGTAAAGCCTGGTTTCTGGCTTTTGATCATATCACACTACATTATTATTCCGCGACAGTTATTCTCGTCACAACCAATGATCTGTAAACCCCCAGAAGATCATATCTGCTGTATTATTTCTGCCCTGTAAAAGAAGTATCAGGCCTTTCCATCATCTATATGTTGGCTCCCCTCTTTGTTAGCGACTGCTGTCGCAGTACGGCTGGATGGCCAACGTAGTGCAATATGCTAAATTAACTCTTCCACAGGTTACTCTTTCTCTGTCTCATGTGCTTAGTCGGACTTCAAGAAACTCTTGGATCAGAACATTTATAGTAATAAAACCGTATTATTATTATTATAAATACCATAAAGTTCTGTGAGCGTAGGCGGAGCCCTCTACTGGACTACATGTGTAATGATCTCCTCAAATCATGAGCATACTCAGGACAATTTGGTGGATATCTGCAAAATAAATGTTCTGGTTGAAATTTGACTCACTGCATTTGCCACAGTTTTGCGCTTTCAAGGTTTAGTTCTGCAAAAAAACTGAATGTGTGCTCGCCTCCAAATCAAGTATCTGAAAAAATAATAATAAAGTCTCTGAAAAATCCGACTGCTTGTGTTTACTGTCCAATTCAATCTCCATGTATTTTAGGTGGTCACAATTCAAGGTCCTGATGATTACTTTGGTGAGTACGATGTTCTCACGGCCAGTGGACCCAACGACTGAAGGAACCAAAATAAATCCCTTATTCTCAAAACTGTAATCCTGCTTCATGACATAAGACAACCGGTTCAACATCTCAAGCATGTCATTGCACAGAGTTAGTCCTATAGAAGTAAGTCCAGGCCATAAATAAGATATGGGATCCATCGTCGTATTGATAGAATGCCACCAATAACATGTTTGAGCACACGCACGGTATGTACGTCACATTCAAATACAAAGACAGCAAAAACAATGCGATGTCAGTAATCATATCTATTACTCCCAGAAAACATTAATTAATTACTTCCACACTGCACAGCAGCCCAGACGGCTTTTGATTCATGCACAGTCTCCATTTTCACAACATCCTTTTTTTTCTATTTAGGGATGATGTGGAGATTATGTGAAAGCTGTCGGCTGGAATCAGATTAGTCACCATGGAGATTGCCGTTCGGAGCTGTGACTCTGACATGGTGACACATACTGTACCCCAGAAGCCCATCTCCTGCTGATCACACTTGGCACTTTTCTCATGATAGCAACATATAGCAAATCAACAGAGCCCAATGTGGCTAATGCAAGGAGGCTGTGTGGAGGGCGCTGCATGTGATGGATCTCACACTTCCGATCTTTGATCATCGTCAAAAAGGATTTCCAAAGCAATTGGGGGGGGGGGGGGGTGTTGTGCAGCCTACCAGTCCCACAGACACATTTTAGAGGAGCTCAAGGAGAACAAAATGGAGCTGAATTAAATGTAAATACTGGACAGTTATTTGGCTGGAAAGCAGAGGCACTAATTTCAACGACGATCTAGACAGGAATGATTGTTCTGGTTGTGTGCGGCTGATGAGGAGTGTAAATAAGTCAGATGATCGACAAGGCGGTTTAGGGGTTTTTAGTGTCTGGATGTGACACGGCGGGGGGACGAGGTCAGGTTAGGAAGTATGAGGGCATCTGGTGGATGGATGGAGAATGGCTGTGAAGGAGATTGAAGGGAGGACTGAAGCAGACTTCCCAATGTCCCCCCCTGTCCTCCCTTGACCCTGAACCCCAAACCCTCAGGGACTTAAGTGACGTCACCCGGTAAATGGTTGAGTGTGAGAGTCAGTAGTCCTTCCTTTTCGGGACAGATCACCAAGCTCTTAGATGAACGGAGTTTCACTTTAAAAAAACACACTAAACACATCTCTAACCACATTGATACAACGCAGGGGATACTTGCACAGTCAGGCTGCCACTTGATGCAGATAAAGCTTTGCAATTAAATTCCCAGACTGTGGCTGAGTCAACTATCATAACCGGAGCCATCCATCCAGTAATAAGCCCTGTGTGAATAATAAATGAGTCCACATTGAACAGAGAATGTTGTGTTTGACACATGGAGGGGTGGCCCACTGTTTCTCAGGACTAATTGTCTCTCATTAGTATGAAAAGCATGACATGATGCAGTTTAATGCAGCGAGGCGTGGTAGGGCTGTTTACCCACGTGGTGGCTGCTCTTATTCTCTTTTCTTGTTTTTATTTGTTTACTTCACACGAGGGAGAATAGTATATGTTTTTGTTTTTCAATCGTGCAGAGTTACATCAGCAACCTGGACAAAGGGGCAAAGTTACAGGTGGTGCCACAAACTTGCTTTTATTGAAACCTAGCTGAGAATAAATGGCTGGCGTCGTGTTGTTCACTGAAATGAAGAACATCCTAAAATATGGATGGAGAGTATGTGTGTATGACCTTCATGTTAGACATATGTACGGGCAGTAGGGTATACATTAGGTGTCTATTGGCATTTTCTTGACTGTATACTGCTCTTTAGCAAGCAACTGTATATCTACCCCCCCCACCCCCGGGGTTATGTTCTGGAGCTCAGCCTGACCTTTGACCTCCCTGTGGAAATTCTTGTCCCTTCTCTTGGCATGAGCATCAACAGAATGTCATGTCGAAAATGGATTCACATGCAGTGCTGCCGAGGTTGATACGCTTTTAAAATACGTGTTACTAAATCGATTGTGACATGAAGCTAAGAGTCAAAAGGAGAAGACAAACTAGGAAGCGGACAGGAATACAGCCGGGAACCCTTAAGAATTACAGTCTGCTTATACTGGATGAGTCTGGAGCCCGGGCAGCACTTTCATATATATAAGTGTAAAACAACGGTAGTTGTTTAGGGGTGAGGGGATTGACTTGGGCCACACATCGTCTACATTACAACCACGTCGCAACACGCGGGCTGAGCTGGCGGCCCGCAGCTCAATGTGCAGGCTGCATGAACACTGCAAACAGCAGTGCTGCTGCATTGCTGCATTATTCGCAGCGCTCGCTGGTGTAGCGCGGTTCAGAGCGAGGGCGGTCTGCTAGTCAGTGGGGCACACGCTCTGACACGCAGATGCACTTGCACAACAGCTACGTGAGCAAAAAGAAACTCAGATTGTCCTAAAAAACAAGAGCAACCTATGACCATCCACAGGTTGTCGTATGTTATGCTGTGCTGAATTGGTTAATAGTTTCACAGTAATATGAATCCTTAGGAGGTGCTCTGTCTCTAATCAAACCCCTTGGGGTCTAAATAGTTTACCAGTATATAAACACTGGAAGGCCGCTATTACTTTAGCTATTTAAGATTTTGTATATCCATAATGGGAAATTATATTGCATAAATAGTGTTTTCTTCCACTCGGGTAGTCATGATAATCTTTGTGACTTTCAATAAACATGTATTTGCCCCGGGTGCACGGTCGTAGGGGTATATTCATTTGGCATAGTTGATTGCCTGTTTCAACCCCCGCTACCACCATGTGTGTGTTTTTCATTTAACAATTAAACTTTGACAAATGTATACCTCAAGCAATAAAAAAACCTCTTTGACATTACCCTCCTTTAGCACTGGCTCTAGATAATCCTCCTGAATATTTGAGATCAAAGGCAAGAAACTATAGTTTTTTACTTCACCAGCACTTTCAACGACTTCTTTAAGCTGCTAATGAACGTAACAGCTAATGCGTTATGGAATAATAATGTGACACCTCATTTGAAGCAATTTACAGACTCATGTCATTCTGTAAATTGCCCTCTACATTATCATTTCAACCTCATTTCCAGTTGTGGGTTTTTAAACAGTATCTGATAAACCTGAAGGCATTTTAACAATCTTTAAAAGATTACCACTTGTAATCTTGTACGGAAGAGGATTCTGATAGTATCTCACAATCTTTATCTCTCCCTTCCCACCAACATCATATCCCACTGTTATGTGCAAACATGCAGACAGGTACTCTTTCATAAAGAGCTGAGCTGAGCCACCCGGGCAAAATAAGAGGCAAAGTTTTATGTAAGTGCACCGTCGATGAGCCTGACATGAATAAATGAACAGGTTTGAACTGAGTTCGTTTTGGATCCAGAGTTATTCCACAGCATCAATTTAACAGGCCCCAGTTGCAGCTTCAAACAGGGTCATGGCTAATTACTATTCACTTTGACTAGAACTAAATAATAAATGAGCTATACACTTATATAACCGAGAGCAGAGGGAGCAGCTCCATCAAAACGACTAAAAACCAAGAAACATCCAAATTCTAAATATCCTAAAAAATAAGAGAGGAATAATTACCCTGAGCTCCAAGACAAAATAAGTGATGATAATAAGCTGCAATGCAATTTCCTTCTCAAGTAAAAGCTTTTGACCTGCGCGACGAACTCAGCTGCTTGTTCGTCACTTAGTAACTTAATACACAAACGATCTGTCCTCTTCACCTTGAGCACGCACACTCAGACTCACACACACTGAAGCACATGTGGTGTTCGGTGCCACTCTGTCTCGGCGGGATAATCATTGTCATTCGAACACCCGCCACAGCAGGAAAATACAGGCAGAATACCAATACCGTGTCATTGTCTGCCTTTATTTGGAAGTTTTGTTGAGTAGTACACAAGATGTGCAGTCTCCGGCATGATAAGCTTCCCCTTTCCCAAAATGTGATGGCTCTGTGATGAATCTTCTTTCTCTTTTTTTAAGAAAACACTACTTTCATTTTTTCCACTCCAAACCTGATCATTATGAACATTATATATCAGCTTTTTTGCTGGTGGTAGACTACGCTGCACTTAAAAAGGGTGTTTTAGAGACTGCAAGGTGTAAGCTAATAATGTAAATCAATAATAATTTCTTTGTCTGGGACATTAAAATAAATTGATGTCTTTATTTAATTGTTTAATGTCTTTAATGGTGGTATGTATGATTTAATGCAAAATCCACCTTGATGAACTGAACACAAACTTCACAATTAAACAAGTATCAAACTAGTATTATCTAATGAACTAGTTCTTCTTAGTGGTGTTTTAAAACTAAATAAATCAATTAATCAGTTTCACATGTTGTCCCAAAGGCACGAAGATAAACCAAAATGTAATGGAGAAGTTTCCAATGTACATCTGCTCATCACGATTAATGTGGAAAATAAACATTTTCTCTCAGTGAAAGCGCACAAACACATTTCTGGCCACCAGGGAGCAGAATAGCGGACCATGTTGGGACCACATTTAACTGGTCACAAGGGCTTTTAATAGTAACAACATTTAATAGTGACACTATTAAAGTTATAATACTGGAGGTTTTAAAACAATCCAACCAGAGAGAAAAATATCAGCAGCAATATTAACATTAAGAAACTGAACAGAAGCAGCCTCTCACTTTTTTTGTGTTTTTTTGGCTTTTGAATCTTGGTTGATAAGCATTTATTTCTGTTTAACTGCGCTTGATAGAGCTCAAATGTCACATGTGGGTTGTGCTCTCTGGTTATATGTTTTGTCTTTGAATAACTACTAACTACCGAGTCAGTTCTTGTCTTTATGTAGAAGATTTCACTGTTTCAGCTGTTCCATCACTTCCTCTGCTTAAAAGACTTTTAACAACTGTAAATTCCTTCCATGAACTGTGAGTTGAATGATTGTCTTTTGTTTTGTAAAGCATCTTCAGAGTCGGGTGTGTATTTATTTAACTGTTTGGATTGATGACATTTACACACCAGTGAAGGGTGTTTGTCTTGACAGAGGCTGACACTTCAATAATAAATGTTGGATAGTATCAGATATGATAATTGCATTGATTTTTGATCCAAACTCCATCCGTTCCCTCATTCGTCTCATGCATACCAATCCTACATATGTCCTTTATAAACAATTCTTCATCTGTCCTCTTCAAACTGGACAGCAGGCATCGCATGACCATGAGCCACAGACGTCTAAACCAGTCCAATGATTAATTTCCCCGGGTTGTGGGCATGCATGCGAGGCGCTATTCAGCAGTGGCAGAGCGGTTAAGTCTGAGATGGTATCTAGAGATGATATCAATGACCACTTGGAAGTCACCTTGCACAGATGGTCAAGATGGCTTTCCTAAATGCTGTGCTGAAATACGTCCTTCTTTACCACTAGCAGAATACATCTTTAAAAAGGGTGCACTTTATATTGCGACTCAGCTCAATTTGATTTACAAACTGGACTCTAAATGGTACAATGGGTATAAGCTTATCTAACCTTTAGGCTCCATCAATTCATTGTAGGTCATATATTCCAAGGATAATGTGCAGGGTGGGGTTGATTCATTCATTCTTTCTGCTTTATTGTTTAAATTCTTCTGATTGAGAAAAAATACTTGCTTGTAGTTATATAGAACTATTCGATTCAATCTGATTACTGTGTATTTGGTCAGTCTATAGCTCGTATTCTTTATTGTCTTTCATTTATATTGTACATTTAAGTTCTTAATTAAATGAGAACTTAAAGTTCTTAATTAAAATTACATTAAAGTATTCACTCAGGATTAAATTGAAACATATACTATCTACTGTATCCTAAACGAGATTTCCATCAACCTTTGAAAGAATATGTCGGCCATGTTGTCATGCCCAAAATAATGTTGACATGAAAAAATCCCATGAAAAGACCAAAAAAAACACTGATATATGGATCAAAATGAATTTAACGAAAACTTTAGAAAACTATTAAGTGAAATCTGATATACCTGCTACACTTTTTGTGACGTTTTACATCTTCAAGGCTTTGAGAAGATACCTTCAGATGGAGAATTGAAAAAAATATTTCCAATTTGACACACAAAATTGGAAAGGGTCTTTTTTTAACAAAAACAACTGCATAGGATATTGCTGGCTTTACCTTTCAGATTCATAGACTACATGTATGAAGTGGAATTAGTCATGCTGACGTCACCCATCGGTTTGTGGACTGCCCTTCTGAAGCCTCAAATTCTGCCACTTAGAACTCGCCCTTTTGGATTACTACAGGAAGTTTCCGTATTTATATTCTATTTTAATCTAGAATGGACCATAATTTACTAAATGTACATCCTACTGTATTGAAGAAGGTTTGCAACTGAGAATTGAGAAAATAAACTTGTGTTCACAATGAAAACCGTGCTAATAAATCCCTGCTGGTCAGTGGAGCGAAAGTTGCCATCGTGTTTCATTTGAATGTGAAGGAATTTTGTGTTTGACAAAATGGCCAAAGGTCCTTCTGCCTTATCCAGCTTTTGACTGTTTGCATCACTGGTCTACAGTTCAGATCAAGATGAATACTCAAAGATGGCTGAAGTCTGAAAACGGACAATGGAAGTGTGGTAATGCAATTTCTTGGAATGAAAACCACACATCCACATAAACACGCGGACTCACACTCCCTCGTAATGTACTCTCGCTCATTTGTCACTGCATCCTAAAAACGTCCTCTGAGGACAAGAGTTACGGCGTTTACGTTATGTTTATGGGCACAATGTGAGGATAATCAGAGTCTGGAAAAACTCTGAGAATACGGCTATGAATGCGGGAAAGGCTTCGATCTTAACTTTGTTTTTCTTTCCTGACCTTCGATTCACTCCTGAGCAAATTCAGATGCGCTGTTACATTTTAAAATGGCACCATTAGGCCTGCTGTGGTAAGAGGGAATGTTGTCATTTCCTTATCTTCCCCAAAAAGCTTCAACTCCACACCCTGTCTTTGCAATGCTGCGAGTCGAAATGATGTCCCAAGCTTTTAACTTGCGCAGCATCCAAGGGTGTGATTTGATGGGGGAACACAACAATAACATGGATCTATTTTGGTAATGGGGTGAAATGCCCCCAGCAATGTCACCACGACAGCTTGTTTGCTGCATGTGTGTCCTTATGTATCACTCTATGCTGAATTTGTGATTTTGTCTCCTTTCGCCAATGCGGGTTCACTGTGCACACATGGAGGAGAGGGATGCTGTTTGAGAGGCGTGTGTGTGCAACCCAAGGGTGGTTCCTCGGTGAGGTGATGTGTGTGCGCCACAGTGGTTGACAAAATAATTTAAAATACAATTTATTCCACTCTGAATCACAAACTACAGTTAAAAACAGTCCAACTCAATATAAAAAACAATGTCTAAAATGACTCAATCTAAAAGTAGTCTCAGAGATTTTGCAACACTGTAAAAGCCCAGTGAAAGAGATGCACCTCTATTTAAAGAGACAAATTAAAAAGGACACCAGATTGGGTCAGCACGGACAAAGCTAACGTGGGTAATTACGCCACGAGGACACTTTGCTTAACAATCTATTTAAAAGCCAAATGGCAGACGGATTTCTAAAAGCTCTTTAAAACCACTGCTCCCAATTCTTTGGTCAAAGTCGTCCTGTCCTCCTGTCCTCCGTGCTGCTCCGACTGCCGTCTCCCTCGTGTCACAGCAGGCTCTTTAAAGGGGCAGAGTGACGCACCTGTTGACCCTAATGAGATGCACCACACACGGGACAATTAAAACCTGCAATAATACATCAACCACCACACACAGACAATCCAAACAGGCAAACAATAAAAATGAATAATAAAAGGTAACAGCATGCAGATACAAAAATCTAAAAATGACTGTATAATTAAAACAAAGTGGTGTCTAACATATGGATGCTGGGTGTGTGTAATTATCTGCTCCAGTGCCTTAGCATTTGGAAACTGAGACATGGAAGGAAGGGAGGAGAAAGATGAAGTAAAGAGCGTAATGTGGAAGATTATGACAGGAAGAAGAAGCCAGAGAGGAAGAGCGGTGAGAGGCAGAGAGACTGGGGAGCATTAAAGTGAAGCGCGCGGATATCTAATTTAAAGCTAAAATATGAGCTGACATACTCTGGACACTCTGGAGAATGTGAGACCATGATGTCAATGAAGGACGTGAGCTGGAAGATGAATAACCATTACTTACTAACACTAATGGTACGTATTCTCTCAAACGCTAAACCACACCTTCTCCTTGTCACATATGGGGCGATAAGAACAGCTGCCGAGCCCCTTGGGTATGTTTTGGGTGTCAATAGTAAGAATTGGTTTTGGGATGGATGTTCATGGGTTGATAGTGAAGGCTTGGGCAAATAAATTGCAAGGTGACGGTCTCTGTGACAGATGGAGCTGGAAGAGGGTACGAGGCCTTGCCCTTTGAAAGGACTGATGCGGATGCCTGGGCTTCTCCAGCCGTGGGACGTCATGATGTCATGAGCTCTGCGGATGAAAATCAGGAAGGTGTTGCTTTTTTTTTTTTTTTTTTGTCAGACGGAGGAAAACAGGATGTTGCTCTGGATGATTGCGTTCTTGGATCAAAGAGACTGACCACACGGAAATTCGAGATTTGGGGGGAGGCTGTCGGAGTGTCGACCGGTTGAAAGAAGAGGTCGGTTGTGTGGGAAGCGACGCCGAGGGCCGATATCCGTAGGAAGACAAAGTGAGGATCTCTCCCCAGGGCTGCTGGAAGGTGACTTTAGAGCTGTTGCAGTGTGGATGCCGTGCGGTTGTTGGGAACGTGGATGGCTGAACGGGTCCGAGGTTGCTGGTGACGGAGCATGGTGAGAGAGGGAAGGAAAGAGCTCTGTGTCTTCATAGGAAGGCTTGAGAAAGTGGTTTGAGCTTTTGCTGATCTGTAGCCTGTTGTGTTGAAGCTGAGTCAAACATGAATTCAATGTGTCAGAGTGCTGAAATCCTTGCAGTGGAAGTAAGAAATATTGGGCTCGGCCTCTTTGTTAAAACAAAGTTTAAACGTCAATTTTACTGCTGGTGTCTTTAAAACTGAAAGAATGTTCATTGACCATTCTCCTAAAATCCCAAAAGGCCATAAAGCATCGACGTGATAAATGATATTTTGAGCTGTTGACGAGAGCCCGAGGTCTCCACCCCCAAAACGCAGCATTAGGGCTAACTGCATGTTAACAACCCAATGTCCTGCACGATTAACTTTGCAAGCAGGACAACAGAACAACGTATGATTTAACCCGGACACCTCAATCCGACATAAACTCAGCCTGCGCCCAACCAGCCAATCACAGTTACTTGCTCGCTCGCTACGGGCGCATGTGAGGGAGAATTCAATGTGAAAAAAAATCAATACTAAATTGTTTTCAGCAGATGGAGCGGGCAGCGAAGATCCAAATGTCATAGACTTGTCCTCCCGCATCACGTTGATGGACAGTGAACAAAAGCAATGACGTCAGGCAATAATGAACCACCCAATCAAAGCAACATGAGATTGTCGTTCATTGTACATGTAGCCACTGTGGAGCCCCTCTGCAAGGCAGTCACAGCCTTTGGCCTGCAGCCAAAGATAGCACCATTCAACACGGATGAAATGAGGTTTGGAAAAAAAAAAAATGAGAAAACTAAAAATGGCCCGGAGATAAAACTTGTTCACAGAAATGGCTTTCGCCACAGCAATGAGGCAGCGAGAAGAACAGAGCAGAACGGAAAACGTGTTGTTACGTAGCAGTGCGATGGGTTATATTTATCACTAATGAGATAAATAATGCATTCATTTACCGGCAGCTCGGTCGCCGGGTACTACATCAGCTCAGAGGAATGACAGTCGTAAGGTGTAACAACAAAACAATACTGAGAAGGCAGTTACGGTGAAATACAGTAAACGGTCAAAAGTTTTCCAACACTGGACAAACTTTTGTACCGGTGCGGTAGAAGTGATAATTCACACGGGCATATTGTTCAAAATACTCAAAACACCCACACATACTGTACACACAGATGAAATGATATGTAAATAATTAAGCTGGAATCCGGTAAGAGAACCGAGTGGGACAAAAGAGAGGAATGCTAAATGGACTGCGTGTCTTTCTATTCTTCCAACCAAGTTTTTATACACAACCATTCACATACTGATGTCAGGGTCCATCATGGAAGGTGCAAAGCCCAGATACTAACCAGTCACAACTCATTAAAAAATGAATATTAAAAACACAACATCCCTGTTTCGATTGTACTCTGATGCTGAATCTAACCACAGTTAAGCAGATGAACTTCACTCATCCTTACGCCACCATGTAATCAATACAATAACAAACAGAAAGACAAAGGAGGAGGGGTGTCCATCCTGATTGAGGGTATGATGATATACAGTATGAACCTAATAAAACTAGTTTCTTTTTACTGACTTGTGTGATCTCACCTTTCTTCCTCCCGAGTTAATAAGCTGTTTCCGTCTCATTTGATAAGTAGTCACGTAAAGTAAAAAGACAATGTAGCAGTACCAGTTACATGGATGGCGTGTGTGAGTGCACAGACATCCTCCCCTTCAGCAGAGCAACGCGGCGCCATGTCAAACTTTGCGCTGATCCAAGTCAGAAGAATAAAAAGGTCACGTGTTTTACGTGACATAAACATAAAAAAAAAAACACGTTTTTGAGCCGATGCAATCTTTCAGTATTTTAAATCAGCTGCTGTTGGGCGGAGGCACAGGCAGGGCGGTGAAGGTGCGTGGTACACGGTCAGAGTCAGTGGAACGGAAGGATCTGACAGACTGAGTGGAGGGGGGGGGGTGGTGGCGATGTACCGCAGTGCTGCTGAAGGAAAGTGGAAACAGGTGTTGGCCAGGGAAGCTCAGGTGAGAGAGAGAGAGAGAGAGAGAGAGAGAGAGAGAAAGAGAGAGAGAGAGAGGGAGGGAGAGAGAGAGAGAGAGAGGAGGGGAGAGAGAGAGAGAGAGAGGAGGGGGGTTACTTCAGTTCAGATGAGGTGGGGATCAGGGGAGTCGGATGAATTGAGCTGGTGAATTAGTCAGAGGGCATTTGTAGCAATCTGCACATAATGGATAAAGACTATTAGCATAACATATAAACAATTTTAGTTATAATGAAATATTATCTGATTAGGGGAAACGGATTGCATTACAAGCAAAAAAGGTTAAATAAAATACTTTCGATCATAATTTTAAAGCAGAATACTTCTTTAGGAGAGAGGGGAACAGAAGTGAAAGGTAACAAGATGGAACGATACCTCCAAAAATACAACGTTTTAGTTGTAGATGGGGATTTCTTCCCATTTTCTTCCTATTAATTTTCTACAGTGGAAAGAATTCAGTCTGTAGATACCTCCACCAAAGCTGTACAAATCTCTCGTCTCATTTTTACTTGAATGTCTATGAATGTCTAATGCATCCCTCACCTCGCATCACGCTACATTATAACAAAGGCATGAAAAATGGAAATGTATAAAAATGGAATTCAGTCAGCAGCAAGTTGAGATACAAAATCTCAGTCAAGGTTTTTTGTCAAAAATAAACTAAAACATTAACAATCCTCCTGGAAATGGAAGAAAAATAATCTTTGACACTTCAGAATGCTTTACTTTCCCCCCTTGCTTTTCCCCCCCAGAGCACACGTGACCTTTCCGTGGCAGCCTGGCCAGCCGGGGAGACGCCACAGGGCCAATTTACTACAAGGCTGGGAAACCACAATTAGCTGGCAGAAGACCTCCCACCCTGAACAAATCCTCATTCCCACACGGAACACACACACACACACCCTGTGACATGCATGGCCCTGGTCCCCACTCAGTAAATCTGTGCCCGATCCAGGAAACATCCTCACCTTCAGCGCTGGCCGTCTGCGTGTGCACGCAGGCGGTAGTCATGTATGTCATTACCCTGTGTGGAGTTTTAATCTGCCTGTGGTTCTCTCCCCGACAGCAGGGGGGGGGGGGGGGGGGGGGGGGGGGGGAGGCCGGTTCCCTGTGGGCTTCAGTTTGTGTTCCTAGGAAGTACATGCATTTTTAAAACTCAACCCACACTGCTGCGCGCGGCTCCTTTCCTGCTGATTAGCCAAGGATGTGGGGGATTATCGGGGGCCGGGGGGACAGAGCTACAGAAAACGAAAAGCATGGAAATAACGGAAGCATGGTGATGTTTTAAAAGAAGGCTTCTTTTTGAACATTTTTAAAGTGTGTGGAGCGGCCGACATGCATGTTGGCCGCCCCGTGGCAATACCTTTGGCCGCGGACTCAGAACTGAGTGAAAAAAAACAACAAAAGAAACACGAGCTGACTCACAAGCGAAGGACACTGAATTCACTGTGGCAGATTTAGATCCTGTGTGCTCATGTTTACACATGCTGCAGATAAAACATTACAGCAATGCAACTGAAAACAGATTACATGATTATATTGTATCATTTACCTGAATTGTGGATGAGTTTTTGAATACATTTGCTGAAGTGGGAAGGTTTATATCATTTGTGGTCTATTATGCAGCTTGCATCAGTACAAAAACGTCCAATACACAAATACCAATACTGTACTTTCATTGGAGAAAGGACCATCTTGTGTTTAGCATTTAGCACGTCAAAACCCACCAGGGGTAAATGTTGAACTCTGGAAAAGATACACAGGGACTTGTAATAACTACATTATGTGATAAGAAATTGGTAAAAAAAAATGTCGGCGTTAGAATTGTAAATGTCGGCTACGTGTATGTAACACTGCTGCTCTGTACATTTCCCCAGGGACACTTGAGAGAGAAAACCAATATATTGTAAATTCCCACTGGTTTTAAATAAAGCGTCTGTTGAGCACAACATAACGTATTGCGTTGTGATGAATTGTTGTGCGGTGATTCTACAATAAGTCTCCAAAGCATGAAAAACAGGCCTTACAATTAATTACCCGCCTCTACATTGTATCGATGACATCAATCCCCTCTGAGGTCGATCCGTATTGTTTCATCGAACGCACGTTTGAACAAACTGAGCTCATTTATCCTGCAGTCGACACAAGCCAAACATCTCGCTTTTTTTTGGGAGTTCCAGAGATGCAGCCGTCTCACTGGTCTCAGTCAATACAGTTTTTTTATCAAATGTGTTACGCTTTTGCTGCTCTGATTAATCTTTGCCACCTTTTCCTGGTCCCTGTCCGCCGCCCACCAGCGTCCCGGCATTCCTACGAGGCCGACCGACTGACAGCAACATAAGTCAGAGGGCTGCATTAAAAACACATTAGGCCAGCGGAAGGAATTAAGGTTGCGCTTATCTGACAGACAGTACCTGCTCCGGAATGAACTGAGTGCCGGCGCCCTCATGCATCACCATCGCCTCTCTGACAATGTTGTGACTTATGGACTCACGGAATGCACTCCCAAGCACTTTTAGTGAGTCTAGGCAAGAATATATTGAATTTGTGAGATCTCAAAGGGGTCGCTGCACTTTCTCCATCCTCACAGGTTCTCTCCTCTATCACAGTGTCTCTGTGATGGTTGCATGGGGCAACAGAGCATGCAGAGAGACGGGTGATGTGTAATAACACTTATTTAAAAGTAATTTAGATGACCACAACAAATTAGAAGAAAACCACAAAACGGCATGAAACAAATGCAAAAGGACAAAAAAAAATGACACAAGAGATGCAAAAAGTCCACAAAGCAACACGACAAAGCTCAGAGGAACACAAATGATGACCAAGAATGTCCACAAAGAGACAAACATCTGCATGCTGGGAGTCTCGGACAGGGGTGCATCATTTATACACTACATACTTGAGTGTTGAGTGCATTGATTATCTATTTCCTCTCTGTTATAGAACCAGTGTGGCCATTGTTCATGTAGAGTCTCTTATTGTCGAGCGGCGGGTCTGTAAGTATTATTCAGTACGTTTCTAAACCGGCCCCTGCAGGTTGAGGCCAGCAGGGGAGACCAAAAGGAAGAGGAGATGAGAAGAGAGAGAGAGGGACCGACGGGGCAAATGTCGGGTGAGGAGAGTGAACCGCCTCTCGAGCGGTAATTTGATTTCATGTGGCTCAAAGGGCTCCGCCGTGCAGAGGGAAGGTCGTAATGGCAGCCATCCACCATCCATTATTACACAGCGGCGTGCTGTGTTCAGGGTCGATGATCACATCTCCAACACACTTGGCTTCAGTAAATGTTTCACCTCTGTTATTTATTAGTAACAGACCACAAGAAAAACGGTGACGTTCATGTTGGCCTCAGGTTAAATGCTGATCTCGGCCGTTGAGTTTACATGTCAGAGAAACGTTTGTAGCCATCGAGGTGGGCTGAGCTGTTTACGTCGACCTTAGAACCAGTGAGGTCGAGCTTCTTGGAACTCTCGAATAAACCAATTAATATGGCATTATTCTTCTCCTTTTTGACTGCAACACTACTGCACACAACTAATGAAGATGATGATCCATGATGTTTCAGCTTGGATGCTGCTTGCTGTGGAAGGAAGATGGAAAAAAAAGACACCATTCTGATTGAGAAACTACAGCATTGTTCATTTGTTCAAAAGCTTTAAACTGTCCCTATCAGGTGGCATCTTATAATTAGTAAAACAATTGCTATTATTTCCATCAAGTTAGTGTCTGAATACGACAGCTGAGCAAATGAAGAGAAACTTTTTTGAAGCCTCGTATATAACTGCATCAATTTGTAAAATATCATTCAGCATCGTTTAGTCTGCAGTTCTTTCAAAAAAACACAAAACACTAAAAAAACTAAAAGAGAAAACACTGGAAAAGAGGTCATGATGCACAGGAATAATGAGCTCCAGTAATCTAATGTCTCCCACATAAACAGACAGAGTTTATGTGGTTATTAAGAGTGTGGCTATTCTACATGCTGGTGTCATTTGCACAAGATTTAATTAAGGAACACATAATGGACGTAATAGCTCTGCACTCAGACCTCCAGTCAAAGGCTGCAGTTATCAAATATTTGTTTCCCACTGCTCTCAGACGGCTGCATGGGTTTTAATGAACTGCAGGGGAAGCTTTTCATAGAATGAAGCTACTCCACGTGGACAAAGGATGCTGTAGGAACCACTCGCATTGAATTTTAGATGGTTGAAAAATGTTTTGCCCACATTAAAAGTTATTTTTGATGCCACATTAACTAAGCTTCCCTTTAGCTTTATACCATTTATGGGTTTAATGAGGAGGATTCATACAAAATATTTTGTAAATCATATATTATCCACACTAAGTGGGCCTGTGTGGGAACTACCTTGGAGGGGAAAAACATTTTGTATCGGCAGCATTCTTTTCTGAGGCGGAGATCATGCTCACGATATTAACTAATTACTACGTTTTTTTGTTGTGATTTTGGTTAACTGACCCTTATATACATACACGGCAAGTAAAATAAATGATAGACAGCAGAAACAACTTAGATGTTTATGTGAAACGCAGGTGAGACAAAATGCCTGTTAAATTGTTTCTGGTGCAGTCCATTGAACAAAACGGCCTTTGGGGGAAACGCTGTTGAGCCGCTGCAGCCATCAAGAATATGGAACTTTGCAAACTTAGTAAAAGAACATTGTTGTCTGTACAGTGCATGCCGGGCTGTTTATTGAATGCATTGTGATTTAGAGTGATGCATTTTACCCAACCCGTGAAGCCAAAGGCACATTTCTAATTTTGTAGAGAATACAGATGATTTGTGTTTTTTATTATTTTATAAAGAGAAAAGCCAATGTTGGACACACCATTTTTTAGTGTAAGTACTGAATGCAATTACATTGCTGACCAAAACCTCTCCATCAACATCAGACCGAAGCTCCGTTAACATGCCCGCCATCATAAAGCAGTTGATGAGCTGCGGTAAATAAACAACTCAGTCACACATGGCCAGAATGAGCATTCTTGCCCAGAAGACGGGACGCGTTACAGATTTCCCGTGTCCATTAGGCGGTATTGACTTTGTCTCTCTCAGTGCTGTAAGCTGTGATTGCAAATGACACGTTGTTACACAGGCTTTGTTCTAAGACGCCAAGTACAATTCTGCCTCTTGTTATTTATTCCCCCCGACAAACAGACCATGTAATTAAGTGACTACTTAATCCAGCCAAAACCTTATACATCCACAATTAACAATGAAAGAGCCCCCCTTCTCCCTTTCCTGCCCTCCCTGTTTATCTTAAACGCACCATACACAAACAAACACACACCCACATAATCCAACCTGCAAACACTCGGTTTGCTCATTATGGGATTGCTTCATTACACTACATAAATATACAATCCTTGAGGGAAATTCGCAATTTTAAAGTCAACTCCTATGGCAACATTTTGGTCCGGCAGTGTGTGTGTGTGTGTGTGTGTGTGTGTGCGCGCGCTGGGCTCAGACGGGCTCAGACTGCATCCCACCATGCAAATTGAAACAAATCCCTCACATACAGATGTTGCCATTGTGTGCAAGTCCTGCTTTGTACACGGTGTATGCACTGTGGACTGTGCACCACCGCTAGCTTTGAGGAAAATTCTAATTTGTTTGTTTTTTTCCAGGCAGCGGAGGCCAGCAGGGAGGGGGGGGGGGGGGGGGCGGGGGTTGGGAGGGGTGTTTACTGGGAGACCACATAACCAGCACACAAAACTGAACATTTCTTCAAGCGTGAATGAAAATGATATAAGATGGAGAATTAGTGCTGCATTGTTCTGTGTTTGTGATTTTATCAATCTCCACCCCCCCAATACTCAGCATTTCGATCCTTTCTAATCCGAGTTTTGGCTTGTACTGTACATGTTCACATATTCCTGCCATGACCGGTCAGTATATTAACTGATAAGAAGAGGATTGATTTTCTGCCAGTAGATGTAGCCGCAGTAGGCTAAAATCTGGCCTGTAATAAATGGGTTTCAGAGTATTGGAGTGGATGAGTCGATGTGCTGATCAATGCCAAAACTCAACAAGGTCATTCCTGCTGAAGATGGAGCATTTGTTATGCAGATGGTCCAAAAACGACCACACCACGCTGCTACCCACTTAATGTTTGGAATAGTAGAAAGCAATGCAATGCATTCCCAGGTGCTAAACTGTTTTCTACTTAAATATTTACACAGGTAAATATATGAACAATGCGACAATATGAAAAGTGTGCCAGCATTGACAGCAATCCCATTGACTGAATCCACGGGTGTAATCTCATTTCCAAACATATTATCTGTTCCAACAAGTAACACCATGAATAGTTAGTTTACTTGCATTAAAACGGTTCTCTTAACTAGGTTATAAAATGGTTTGTAATTAGATACAGTATATTATCACAAAATCTAACCTCCTGCTTTATCTTATCGTATTTTTTCTCAATTCCCTTTAATTTTTATATATAACTCACCCAATTTGAATACAAAGCCTTCCAAACCAGGAGACAAGAAATTCAACCAGTGGCAACGCTTTAGAAGTTGTCTAATTAAACTGGCAACATTATCCGTTGAGGCACACAGAGTTATTCTGTTCCCTCTCACCGCTCCCATACACCACAAAATAACAGAAAGACACATTTAGTGACTAGTTGGCGTTCATAGCGGAGCATTTAGCATATCAAAAGACTTTCCTTCAGGAGTTGGAAGAGTCCAAACCCAGAGCTAAAAGAGAGGGAATGTTGGGCTTTCTGAGGATGATGATGTTCTGAGTCCTTCTTCCTCCATTGTTTATGAAAGTAGTGCTGCCACATCTGGGAATGAGTCTTCAGCAAAAAACACAATAAAGAAAGAATATACAAAAACGCAGGTAACAAGTAATCCTCGTCTATTCAGGTCACGTAGACTGTTGAAACATCAGAATAGGTGCAGAGGAAGGGATATCGCACAATCAGGCGGTAGCTGCTGTGAAGCAGCCTGCAGCGACTCATCATTTAGAACATACATGATTAAGATATTTATATCATAGCAATTTACATAATGCATTATGTATGAGAAAACTGCATTAAAGCCAGGATTAGCCTACTTTAGACTAATGGAATTGCTGTAACAATCAGAGAGGGCTATTGTCTTATCTCTAGCCCTGCCCCTTTTGGCCACACAGATAGCGATGAAATTACGTTTCTGAAAAAGGTCAGAGATGAATTTGTACATGGTGTTATTTTCAAAGATAAGAGCATGTTCAACAAGTGTAGGGTGATCCTTTTTTTTGGGACTCTCTAAATACTATGTAAATGCCAGCAGGCCATTCACGGAGTCCGGATAGCCCACTTGAAGTTACCTCTTACTGTATGCTACAGCAACAAGGACCATCACTCGGTGTCACACCACCATGTCACGTCAAGAGGCAGCCAGAAAATTAATTTCCCAAATGAAACTGCACTTGGTTGATTTCGTTCACCTGGAGGGAAAACTGGAGCCGAAGTGCATGTAGATCATTAGTAGGTCAAATATTGAGAACCAAAGAAAAGTGGAAGAAAGGACTTACATTACAGGAGATCAATCACTGTCATTTTTTCCAGGGAGGAGAGCAACATGTGGAGCTACTTTGAGTCAAATTAGCAATCTGAAGGTGCAGGAGATCAAGAGTCCGTCTCAACATGTTGATAAAATAACATTACATATTTAAATGGTGCACATTACAGTTCACAGTACAGGGCGGCACGGTGGCGTGGTGGTTAGCACCGTTGCCTCACAGCAAGAAGGTCCTGGGTTCGATTCCGCCCAGTGGCCTTTCTGTGTGGAGTCTGCATGTTCTCCCCGTGTCTGCGTGGGTTCTCTCCGGGTTCTCCGGCTTCCTCCCACAGTCCAAAGACATGTGTGAACGTGAGTGTGAATGGTTGTATGTCTCTGTGTAGCCCTGCGATTGGCTGGCGACCAATCCAGGATGTACCCTGTCTATCGCCCGAAGTTGGCTGGGATGGACTCCAGCCCCCCCGCGACCCTGTGTGCAGGATAAGCGGTTTGACAATGGATGGATGGATGGACATTACAGTTCAGATGTAAAAACAGTTTCTCCTCTAAAACACCTCATTACTTCATCTGATTGTCAATAGAAGATTCTCATACAAATGATTACTCAATTATGACAAAATATCTCATAGACCGTAGACATGTGCCAGGTAAGGTGATCAAACCAGTTTCTATTTTTGGACTTTTTTTTTTTTTTATTCACGGCAGTTGGCCGTGCTGGGATGCTCGGAGACATAATGAGACAACCCAGAGTAAGGATTACAAGGTGCTGGAACCAAAAAGCACAACCTGGAAACAGAAACGCAAGTGAAGTTCTTCACTCGTGTGTTCAGAGTCAAAATCGGGAGATCAGTCCAACAGGCAAACAAATCCCCAAAAAGGGGAACGTAAAAACTCGAGTTAGAGTCAGGTAAACCGGGCCGGCACAGGCAGCTCAGGAACAAACTCAGTAAACGCTTGCACACTTGGTGGTAACACATAGGACAAACTAGGGCAAGTCTCAGTGTGGGGACCTAAATAGTGAGGGACTAATGAGGGGACGGGCTGCAGGTGAGAAGGACACGAGGACCAGGTGAAGGGATTACATTACATTACATTACAGGTCATTTAGCAGACGCTTTTATCCAAAGCGACTTACATCACACTTTAAACCCATGGCTTTTCACATTTTTGCCCGGGGAGCAATTAGGGGTTAGGTGTCTTGCTCAGGGACACTTCGACATGGAACATGGGGCAGCCTGGAATCGAACCAACAACCTTGTGCTTCCCGGCACACCTTCTCTAACCCCTGCGCCACGACGACCCCACTGGGATAGACAGACGATCCCGTGTTGATGACAGGAGAGTTAAACAAGCAGGGAGGATGAAAAGTAATAGGACGGAGAATTCGTGACAGACCAACATGCTTCCTTTTGCAGTCAAAATTCCCCAAACAGCAATATAATGATGTCACGTATGAATCAGTTGGAACCTCTGCTGTGGGTGAAGATGAGCCTTAATTGTACGGCACCGGTTGAACACATTAGCCACTGATGATCCAAGAAACCAAATTACCCAGGAGAGGACAAAGAATGACCTCCCCGCTGCTTCCTCGCCCGGCCCTTCTCATTTTACAAATACATTAGGACACCAGATGTACAAAGTAGGATGGCTTCAATAGACCACGAATCCTAATTAATTAAGAAAACACCAAACACTACTGACAAATCCTTTGTAGGAGGCTTCTTAATGTAAGAGAGAAAGTGTGTATGCTGTGTCCACACTTTTGGGAACACATGCTTTTATTATCTTTTTTTTTAACAAGTTAAGGACTTGAGCAATTAGCAATATGTTGAGAGGAGTTATGCAGGTATGCAGATGATTACAACTAGAATGTGCTGCTGTTTATTGTACCACAAAACCCTCTATAACATCTATAAAATGGAAAACGCCACACTCAAACAGCAACACTTCTAAACTCCAGAAGGAAGCTCAATTATTCATGAGTCGATTATAAATAAGCCAAATCGTTCAGAGAGAGACACCAAGGCTGCGTGTTTTTCCCAACGCCCGAGCAGGAGCTACTCCCTCCCTTTAAAGAGTCGGTCAGTCAGAAGAAAAGAGTGAGTTGACATGGTGTCTGGATGCGATGTTCATGTTGGAAAGCTTTAAGAAATGCATCTGTGTCACAGGCTGCTGTGAGGAGCAAAAGCAGGTTGGTTCCAGTAGAATTATGTTTATGTATTTACTCCCATCAGACCTTTTGAAATTGACATGTTTCAGTTATCGGTTATATCAGTACACCAGTATTGATGGTGAGGGTGGTAGTTACAATACATACACATACAAAATACATATTCTGAATAAATAATAATTAATAAATAAATAAATTATTGTGTTAATCTGTATAGTTATATGTATACTCACTCCACCTTCCTACAATCACACTTTGAGTGTAATCAATTTGCCCAAAAAGAAACAAAACTGGATCAACAAGGTTAAAGCTTTATATAGATATTGCTCAACTGTGATTACGATGCTGATCTTGATCGGGAGGAGGCAACCGGGTGTCCATCTTTGTGCTGGGCCCGAATCTCACTATGATGTTGAAGGTTGTTTTCAATCTTATAAAGTATGGATAGAACCTTTAACCCTGGAATATAATAGATGAAAAGCATTTTATTTAAAACGGAATCTCATCTTTTTTAAAATGCATTACTACATTTATTTCCATTTATAAATCATTTCAGAAAGTGAGGTGAAGATTTTAAAGAATTTGTTCAGTCCAAACATCCAAAACAATTTGAATGATATAAAACAGCACTAGCTGCTCACCCGTATGTCAATTAAAAGGTGTAAATTACAAAATGCTTTGCTAGAGCAGAAAAGACACAAATATGTGCACACGTTCCCGCAGCATTTCACTTAAGAAATGTAGCTTAGGTTCCTCTTCTTTAGCGTGACGCTCCTCTTAGAGACCCTCGGCTGCCCAGCAGCTGCGTGCTCTCCCCAGGAGCCCTGATTATCCAACCACCACCTTCTTCATAGACAGTGGCACAATTAACACTTTATCGCTGAATAATCACTTTACTGGGCACTGGGGTTTAATGACGCTGGGGTTTAAGAGCCGCCTGGACCGTCTGGACACTAATCACGGTCCTTGTTTTAACACCCAGGCTGACACACTCAGAATTGGCATCTCGGTGGCAAAATGACTAACCTCAACGTTGTGATTTAATTAATATCTAAAGGGACACACGACTCATTTTACAAGTAAACAATCAGTTCACTGGTGATCGGTGGCACTAATCGGATCACCCTGTTGACAAAATTCTGAAAAATCGTTAAATTGATCAGCCAGCATTAAGAAAGAAGGATGTTGAGAGTAAAAGATGTTGCTGTTTTCCAGTCAAAGAAGGTCTAACAGAAGATGCTTTTTAGTTGTTAGTCTGCACCTCTGAGACATTGCTAAAGTTTACACTGAAAAGACATGTGTGTGCTTCACGAATCCTAATACACCAGCTGTGTGTTTTATTGGTGTCACATGTGTTTGTGTCATTATGCGAGTTCTCTGCAGTCGATACTTCCACAACCTCTCAGCCTCACAAAGAGAATGCTGAGAGAAAGAAAATGCAGCTGTCTTTGGTCAAGTATTGACACTCGTCTCCTGACGCTGTGACCGTGGTAAACTACATTTTCTGGGAGGAAATTGCCATATTGACTCTTTTAGATACCTAAGTTAATGTGAAAAGATGATTATATAAATATGAATGTAAAATCCCTGCACAATTAATAAACAGGGTTATAAAGTGAAGTGATATATTAACTCTACAAAAGGAGCATTTTAAATCTATCTTACCAGGATCAAGTTGCAAAAATCTATTTGCTCTGGTCAAATATTGACACACGGATCGTGTTGCGACACCGTGACTGTGGTAAACTACATGTTCACACTATTAAGTACATATTTCCTTTGCAGTATTGGAATGGCAGGAAAGTAGTTGCTATATTGACTCTGTTAAAGAAAGTTATTGAAATATATACCTTACAATCTGTTGCACTACAAAATGACCCCCGGATCTATAGAGTGTAATAAAGTGTCCATACATGTAATTTGATGACTCTAAAAGGTGTATTTATTATCACTTGTTTATCAAAATAACCTGAATTCCGGGTTACTTAACCTGAAGGTAAGACAACCGGTGTGAAGCTTACCCCAAACCTTCACCATCTCCCTACACTCTCTTTACCCAACAACCCCTCTGTCTTCTCGTCTTCATGACAGGCTTTGACACGTTCAGAGTATCAGATGGTGAGAGGCGGCTTGTTTTCAGACAGAGGAAGGGGGGGGGGGGGGGGACACATCAGGAGGTATAAAAAAAACAAAGAAAGAGAGACTGGTGGCTGAGAGGTGTCATCACGCCACACTCCAGCCAGGCTTTTTCCATCAACGGCCTCCAGTGGTCTTTAAGTACCGCCACGGTGTGTCCCTCTTGTCCTAGGGAACATAAAATCACACCACTAGTCCTCGTCCTCGTCCACTTTGGCACCACTAGCAGACAAAGAGCAGTGCATAAAATTGTCGGAACCACCGAGAGAAAATTCCCTGTTTTATTAGCAGGATGGTGCATTTACCAGACAGTGATGGCACCAGCGTGTTCACGAGCACCTGTGGAAGAGAGGTCGGGTAATGGCTCTAACTTTGGGGTCACTCTGCCCCACTTCATATGGGATCCGTAGCAGACACCTCCTGATCAGAGCTTAGGTCTCCAAAGATACATTCCTCACTCAGCTGTCCAGTTCAATTACACACTGTGTGTTGAGAAGAGGTGTGAGGTTGTTCTGCCCTCGGTCCTGTAAACGGAGATTCTTAGGTCAGCCAGGCTGCTTACACCTACACATCTTTCTAAAAAAAACTCAATTTTACCATAGTTAGTTGAGAAAATATATCGAAAAGGGCCCTAACAAACATTTAAATACCATACACAAGTCTAAATTTGTGATTTTTGAAGTTATTACAAAACCAACAACGTGCTCCACTTTTACAGGAATCCACTGAAACCGTTGCTGTTATTGTCACCTGAACAAATCAGTAATCTACTGCTCTTGACCTCACTGGTTCCTGAATGCTCCATTTCCAATTTAAACAATGATTTATTTTTCTTTATATGAGTTAAAGTGTGTTCTGTCTATCTTGGACGACGCTGTCAACATGGCCCTCCACTACATCCTCCAGCATCTGGACTCCCCAGGAACCTACGCCAGGATCCTGTTTGTGACTTCAGCTCTGCCTTCAACACCATCATCCCGTCTCTGCTGCAGGACAAACTCTCCCAGCTGCACGTGCCCGACTCCACCTGCAAGTGGATCACAGACTTCCTGTCTGACAGGAAGGAGCACGTGAAGCTGGGGAAACATGTCTCAGCACCGGTTCCCCCCAAGGCTGCGTTCTTTCCCCTCTGCTCTTCTCCCTGTACACCAACAGCTGCAGGTCCAATTCTACACGGCCATCATGGAGTCCATCCTCTGCTCCTCCATCACCGTCTGGTACGCTGCAGCCACAGCAAAGGACAAGGGCAGGCTGCAGCGTGTCCTCCGCTCTGCAGAGAGGGTGATCGGCTGCAATCTGCCGTCCCTGCAGGACTTGTTCGCTTCCAGGTCTCTGAAGTGAGCTAAAAAGGTCATAGCCGACCCCTCCCACCCCGGACAAAACCTGTTTGTGCCCCTTCCATCTGGCAGGAGGCTGAGGTCCATCAGGACTAAGACCTCCCGCCACACCAACAGTTTCTTCCCGTCGGCAGTCGGGCTCATCAACTGACTGACTATAACATTCCACCAGTCACTCCCCTTCATACTGCACATGTCACTTTAACTGTAATTTTTCACTCGTCACTTTGTCACTTGTTCGCTAGTGCACTTTGTGTTAAATATTTTTTAATAATTTAACTTTTTTTTAACTTTAACTTTATTCTCTTGTTTTATACTAACCCATAGCCGTATTCTACTAACCCATTGCATTAGCATTGCTTTGGCATTTCATTTTATTTTATTACTTGTGCACTGCTGTCTTGTTGTCTACACTGTCTACTGTCACGCACCAACCGCCGAGATAAATTCCTTGTATGTTTGACATATTTTGGCAATAAATGTTTCCTGATCTTCTATCGTCTATGTAAGAAAACGGTAACATCAGTTTTTAACAAATTACTCAACAGGAGTATACAGTGTGTTTGTCTGCGACTATTTTAAATTGTGGATTCATACACATTTGGGAATGTTGCAAGGTTGCAAGACTACTAAGAAGATATATCACTGCATACGTTCAAACTTTACAAAATCATAATACAAAAAGAGCAAAGCTAATCCACAAAAACTTTACTTTGGATATTCTGCAAACAGTGTCCAAGATACAATAAACAGTACCGTGATGCCCAACATACATCTGTGTTCTTTTGACTATACAGAAATGTCTACATTATATAGACAAACATCTCCTTACTTGTTTCTATATTGCACACACTTATCCTCTTGTTCCACAGACTCAGTGACATCTGAACAGGGAGCGAGAAACCTGCGGGCTCAATGGTCCGATGGTCAATATGCAAACTGACATGCAGGAAGATCAGACTCCCACTTCGGCGTCTTGATTCGGCAACATGTGCATGAACGTGAGCTTCAGTTTCAAAGCGTCCAACGTTCCCATTTGGTGAGTTGTCGAGTATAACCTCAAACAAGGCAGAAAAAAACGGCTCATCTCAGCTGGCGTGCTGTTTCCAGAGTCATGCCGCATCGATCTGCCACCGCAAGCCGGAAACTAAAAGCCTCCAAAAAAAACTCCCGGGAGTCCAACTACACTGAATGAATGTGCTCAGCCTGTCGCCATTGTGTCAAAAAGAACCGAGGAAGCCCTGAAGATGGCTCAGTCGTAGACGAGGACTGTAATGCTGATGAAGCTTTGATGGCTTCCTGAATCGTTACGGTGCCGAGGAAGGAGTCGGGTTCTCCATCCTCAAAGGTCGGTCTCATTAAACTTGAGAGCCGAGGGTCATCTTTCCTCAGACACAGCCGTGTTATTGTTTACAGGAAAGTGCTGAATATGACATGTAAATAATTTCATTAAAAACCAGTCCTGAGGGTCTCTCAGAGCTCACGTAACCAGAGATTTATTGCTAAAATGAGAACAAAGAAGTGTCACGTGGTGGTGAAGTGGTCCTCAAGTTTTTTTAACATGATTTCTAACAGTATACAGTATATGTACAGGATGCAGTATAGAATTTGTAAACAGGATGAATGAGAGTTTGTTTAAGGATGATGATCTTGGCTTCTAGTTCACTGAAAGTTGCCAATTTGTCTTTAATTACTTTCTTTTATAATTCTTCTATTACTATGTATATCCTTTTTATGGGTATTTCTCTCATTGTCACAGTCTCACTGATAAATATATCAATCATAACACAGTTAAGCATAGTTCAAAGTAGCATGAAACAGCTTTATCACTTTATTAAAAACACCTCACTACAATTTGTCATATAATCATAATGGGATTGGCACAAAAACACCAATTAAATAATATATTTGAGTACCAAGTTCTTCCATGTAAATAAATGGCTTGTGGAGCAAAACGACTTCAGTTCTGGTGATGTGCAGCATCGAAATGTTTAATGATAACGGCATTCTTTGTCATACTGAAGCTGCTATCAGGACAGAACAGACTGCCTACTCACACAAAAGGATGAGACAGCGGCACAGAGAAAATATCTCAATGACTAATTACATTTTAAGTCATGAAAATGGTTTATATTCAAAGCTGTGATTACGCTTTAATCCTGTGAGCAAAGAGTAACATTATTTGAAAATCTCACAGCGCCCATATTGGCCATTAAACATGTTTCATATTAGGGAGCTTTTAAGTTTTTAAATTGCTCTGTACACACAAAATTAGCCATCAGGCAAAATGGTCCAAAAGACTAACATTATCTTGTTCATTTTAAAAGGGGATCATCATGTATCAGAAACTCTTAAAATTGAAGGGTAAAAGCATGCATTTATATGGAGTATGTCATCAAATTACATAGAAAACTTGCTCTGCTTTGAGGCACCAGAATGCAATCTAGTGTGTCCCGACATATATAATGAAATTCACTGCTGTAAAATATATTACAATACTCGTCATAGCGGAAATAATAATGCAGTCACGGCGTATCAGTGCTTTCAAAGGCTTGTCATAAGATATGAAATATGTTAATTGTATTTTTAATATCAGGACCAGAGTGGGAGTGGTGAGTGATGCAGTGTTCTTGGCAAATCTAAAGCTTCAATAAATCATTTAAGTTCATATGAACTGCTGGCTTGTTCAACTGCCCCTAATGGATAATAACTGCTTACAGTTGGGAGTTGTGTACACATCCCTCAAATTACTTCTCCAAGATTTCTCTGAGCGTGCATGCTTGAATTAACTTTTAAAAATGTACTTTTTAGCAATGACGGAACCAATGTTCAGCTTCTTAAATAAAACTAGAAATGTATCAAGTAAGTACTGCTTCCCATTGAAAAAAAGTTCCTTAAACACAAGTACACTCATTGTACAAAAAAAATGTCCCTTAAGAATAAAATTACTATTAATCATAACGTATTGATACTACACATACATACACGGTTTCAGTTGTTCCGATCCACACAGCTGTGCTCAAATTACACGGGACAATTGGACACTGCAAGAATGATGATGGTGTAGTTGGTTCCATCCTATCAAGTATACTCGTATAAGACGACTTCACTATTTGTTCCTACTGCAGTGTTTTTCTCACACTGGCAGTTGGTTTTCAGGACTCAAACAGAAATTACTTGAGCAAGTTGAATTTTTATTTTGTTAAAAATAGAAAAAGAAAGCCATTTTTTAAAAATTGGGTGGGAAATGTATTACAAATGCATGAATAATGTAGGATACGCGTTGGGTTTGGGTATGTAAGCATCCAAGAACAATTGGTACCATACAATACTTGAGTAAGCTTATTTCTTTTTAAAAGGTAGCTGAATAATACATTAATACAATATTCACAAGAAGTGATCATATTTCCATTGAAAAACAAACTAGCCATTATCTCACCTTTCACTGTGTGCATGCAAAGATCAAAGCCATGTTACACGCCGTTGTGTCCTGTCCTGCTTCTAATGCTGCTCCTGGAGTCAGCTGTCAAATATGACATAACACTTTAGCCATGCATCTTTTTCCTGTTTTCATCTGCATTATCCCTGGACGTGTGTGTTGTGTGTTTTAAGGGTAGGAATCCTGCTGCCTGGCTACAAAGGTTTGCTTGCAAACGTTAACCCATGAGGCTGCTTTAATTAATCAAGAAGACGAGCGATCTCTGCCACCGCTTCAGAGAAAGAGAGAGGACAGATGTCACATGATATTATCTGGGAACGGAGGTGGTAATTAATCACCTTGACAGCCCTTGATTTGTAAACATGGCTAATTTAGAGCATTTTTTTTTCTTAAGGAGTCACACAGGTACGAGGTGCATCCCGATGGCATTGACAGGTTTAATTTGCCGTTCAGAAAAAGCAGGCAAATAGCCAAAGACTGAGTTGCTATTGATTTAGATTGAGTTTGACAGCCTGCTTAAGTGAATATGAAGTAGAAATGAGCTCCAAATAAATTAATGAAGTACTTTAGAACTGCTTTAATAGCAGACTTTAACAACGCACAGTGAGTATTTATAAGCGTCACACAATCGAGTCATTTATGAATCTACTCATTTTCAATACCTCCAGCTCTCCATGTCGATTTTATTAGACCTATTTTTGCTTTTTCATTAGTCTGCTATCTGCACTGATCATTTAAATGTTGCATTATTCTACGTAACTACAGCCAGCAGTGATTGTGCTACTTTATGACCTTTTGTAAATTCTAATCAGCAATGCAAGTGGCTTAAAGTATAAAACCCGCAAAATCCGGCTGCATCTTAATGTGGTGACATTCTCCACGGAGCCCCGGTACTTTGCCCGGAAATTCTCCCACTGTGTCGAGCCTCCGAGTCAACACAGCTACGCTTCAACCCGAATGATCTGCCACTACGTAAGAGTGGATATTTACTTTGCCGATGGCCTTTGTGTGCTCCATGAGTCACACGCATTTTGCTCGGGGGGGATCAGGGGAGGAGAATAAATGAAGACTAATGACTGCTGACAGAAATTCAGAAAACACAACATGGAAACCTACCTGAATAAAACAGCAACGGCCACGTTGTCTAAACCAAAACACAGCTGAAAATAGATACATTATTAAATATAAGGGATATATATATATATATTTTTTTATCAGGATATAGTTAATCCAGCCCTTTCTGTTTCACTGGGTAAATATTTAAGATATAAACGGCTTCAATTTATTCAGGAAATGAGCCAATACTTGTTTGGTGACGTTTTCATTTCATTTTATCCAACAATTCCGTAAAAATGAATGGTTTTGTGATATTTTCATTGGATCCTATAGATGTGTGGACACATTCATAACCAGCTTGTAGATGAGTGAATTTTCAGTTGATGATATTATTGTGTTCCCATGGAAACCCCAAACACACCGATCCAGTGAAATACAAAAACAACGGCAGCTCAACAATAAGAGTTGTGGGGGACTGAATTTGACAAATTTCCAGTTTATCAGACAACCGCAGGAAGAATTCTGGCGTCATAGATGATCATAGATTGGAACCCTACAGCTTTTGTTTGCACCAGATAAATAGGAGTCACAGATGCAAACATTTTGATTTGTATATACATTTAGCATCAAGAGAATAACATAATAAAAAAATGATAATAATTATTTTTTATATTTAAACAGTGTATATGTATAGCAATAATATGTAGTTTTTAGGATATTTGGGACAAATGAGCTATGTTTTTAATAGGTTTAATATATGCAAGCTAAGCAGCCTTCATGGCTGTAACAGAGTCGTCTCTGGGTACCGTGCAGTCCACTTTAACACTGTTACAGCGCATCTAATGGCTTATGTTCTCTCCAATGTTTGCTCATGCTTCAATCCCTCCCCAGGGTCATTATGGGGTCTAATAGCTGTCATAGCTGCACAATAGGATTTAGAGCAGTTAGGAGGTCACTTTTTCCAAGAATCCACATTTCAAAGAAGCAAACGGATTTTTGCACTGTAGTCATTTCATTGAGTTTGTGGAGATGTATTTTTGAATAATGTGGCAAAAACTGATAAGAGGCCTGCATCCGTTTGCTCTTTATTGACGGCTCGCTGGGGCTAAGTGGTGTGGATTTTAGAAGTGTATATAATTGAACCAATCTTTTGGGAAAACAGTTTATAATTAATTCTGAATACTTTTCAATTATCCCTGCAATTACTTCATATAGAGCCCCGCAGAAGTGAATAACGTGGATGTGTCTGTGAATGTGTTTCAGCTCTTGCCAATGGCCCTCGTAGCCCCAAAACACCACTTCAAGGAGAAAGAAGTGAAACAGGAATATTGGCTATCGCTGCTCGCCTTGACTGTGTTGGCCACTGCGACGCAGGAAGCACTTTACAGGTCTGCTATCATCTGTCTGCGCCCGTGGCGGCAGCTACGGCTGCAGACGCCTTCTTTTCATCGCCACAGATTACAGATCTGCTGGTTTGCAGAGCTGCGGGAGGGGATGGGGTGTGTAAGGCGAGAGGGGGAGCCTCTGATGGAGCGAAGGATGAAGCAGGCCAGACGGCGGAGGAAGAAAACGGCCTTTTCCCACCGCAGCCACCGACAGTTTCACCCATGCTAATCAGAGAGGCCCGATTACCCGGCAGATAGACCCCAGTGATGATTTAATATCAAGGGCAACAGCTGCAATGATGGGGGTAAGAATGTGACATGCTGCATAAAAATCAACTAGTTTATAAACAACACTTACTTTCCTTTAAATGAGTTTTAAAGGAAACTACGGGTTGCTTTGTTACCATGTTGTTACTTAGCTTTTCTCTACATGCTGTTCAGGCTACTTCGTGCAATCGCACTTGTTTGTTCCTCTTTCCGAAAATAAGGACGGCCAGGTCGACTAGTTTGCATCGCAAATCTCTTTATTGTTTCCAGCTTGAATAGGTGATGATGCTTCACCTTGATTCAACCACAGATGGAAGGTAAATGAATTATTCACAGTGGGCCTGGAAACGTCTCATTTGATGAAGCGAGTCCACCTAATAAGGGGGGGGGGGGGGGGGGGGGGGGGGATTCGTCACATTGTTTTAGCCCCGGCTGAAGTTCTTGCCATTCACAGCCCAGCAAACACTGCCGACAGCCTGCCATGTCGAGGGTGTCCCAAGACGTCAATGCGCGTCGGAGTTTGATCAAAGGGCTCGTTACAAATGCATTCACGCCCGATGGTCACTTTGTTACCAAGCCAATTATATCACAGCTAAATGTTTAGTCAATCAGAGGGGAGGGAAATGGCGCCCTCGACTCATTCCAGCGCCTGGCTTCATTTCACGTGACATAAGCCAGTATGAGATCACTTTGGAGATGCAGTGCAATGGCTAAATCATCTGTTCATGATCTTTCCCCAACTTGAATAAAGCACTGTGAGCATATGGTGCTATTCATGATGACAAATGTAATACCGGTGACAATGAAACTAATTAATATTAGCCGCGGTGGAGCGCAGGCTCCACAGTTAATTTACATATTTGCTAAAGTAATGTTGATGGGTTGTGAGTTCATTAGATGAATTAGAACCTGCAGTGTTGATTGACTTCCAGGTGTTCATTACAAAATGCTTACCTTTTACGGACAGTCGAGTGGGAAAGAGATATGGTGCTGATGAC
Organism: Gasterosteus aculeatus; assembly: GCF_964276395.1. Lineage (NCBI taxonomy): Eukaryota > Metazoa > Chordata > Actinopteri > Perciformes > Gasterosteidae > Gasterosteus > Gasterosteus aculeatus. The sequence goes on along the minus strand of NC_135695.1, from coordinate 8,547,583 downwards.
TCATGCAGCGTGGTTTTAAAATCATTTGAAGTAAGAAAAAACTGTGAATGGCTTGATGAACAATAAGAACAAGTCTGTTCCAACATGTTGAAGATCCTTGTTTGGTTTACCGTCATTAAAAGTTGCCACTCCCAATCAAGAGATTATGGATCTTTAGAAACGGTTGTTAACACTGTCATTCAGCGTCAGAGGACCAACTGGCAACAAGCTTTTATTTAGTTTGATCAACTGCTTTTATCTCTCTTATATTTAGCATACATTTTTAATTTACCATAGCTTCTGTGTATCTCACAACCTTTTGTGACTAACTTTGGGTAAAAAAGACATTCAAGTGGCCCGGCTGAGGGATCACTGGAAACACATTTGGTTATTACATAAAAACTCATAAAATAGTCCTGCGATTGGCTGGCGACCAGTCCAGGATGTACCCTGTCTATCGCCCGAAGTTGGCTGGGATGGACTCCAGCCCCCCCGCGACCCTGCGTGCAGGATAAGCGGTTTGACGATGAATGATGGGACATGACAGAATATCAGAGTACGGCTTTTTCCTTTAAAGCTCTGCATCACCTCCACGGGTTGCGGCTTACAGGTGGAATATATGAGTCATTATTTTTGAGTCACTTAAATAAAAAGTCAAAAATCAGGATTTAGTGAATCAAAATGAGTTTAGTTACATGCTAACGTTTATTTATACTTAATTTTTCATTGAAAATTAAAGACATTCCTCCATTACTATCACGCAGAAGCGTAACAATAATGGCAAATGAGGAGGTTAAATGAATAACAACACGTGCAGTTTGATCATACTAATGATAATAATAACAGCTTCATAAACATTCCCTTTCTGTATAAGAGACATAATCAGCCCAGCTTCCATTACTGAACACAGCCAAAGGCAGAAAGCAAATTGAACAACTGACTTTTATGGATTAAATTCAGAAGGGGGACAAAAAGCTTTTACAATCCAAATCCAGGAAACTGTCTGTAAAATGTTGCATGTTGGTTATAATCAAAGCCTCGTATCCGAGGATGTCCATGGCCACCATGTGCTGAGCTCAGAGCATCTGGCGCAACGCGCAGAACACAGCTGCCTGGCTGGCATCAGAGGAAAAGTCCAGAGCATTGAGTGTACGCTGGAGAGAGCCCAATTCCAGCATCCTATTTCACATGTGTGCCATTTGGCTGATTGCATCGGCGAGGAGGATTAAAGTGAGCTTTTTTTTTAAACATGATACATTTGCCGTGGCTTATATTTCCGAGTGAGACATGTACATTTCTCTGTGAGCTGAGTTATTCATTTCAAGCCACGGGGCTGTGCTGATGAATAATGACTTAAAAAGGTTCATTGAGAAAGATTAAAAAACAACCCCAGTCATCTTCCCTGGTGTCCTGCAAAAACCTGCTATCCAAAACAATGTTTTTTCTCTTTAATGCATCTGACAGCTGACATTATCTTCCGTGAGAAGAAGGACTGTCATGACGTTGTTGCTGAGCCAAACGATTGATGGGGTAAATCAATCTTTTTTTACAATGAAAAAGTAAACTTTCTACAGAGGAAAGGTTTTCACGCGACACTGACGACTTGCAGTCACTGAGGGAAAGGCAATATTGCAGCGATATTATCCAGCACCAGATGGAAGGATAACATATGCTGATTGCACCTGCCAAACGGGGCACAGTTGGGGGAAAAGTAGAAAATAAATTTGAAATTGAAAAATGACAATGGACCGACACAAATAAATACAGTACATGCAGTGGCTTAAGATTTTAAATGGAGACGTCCATCCCAACGACCATCAATGATAGAATGTTTTTTACTATAACCATTATTAATTAGGCCTGGTTTGAAAGGTGAAATCAAATCTGTTAAGTAAAACAACTCCACACACACTTAAATATGTAGGAACGTACTTGTGGTACACAATCATTGTGTTAGAATGATGAACAACCCAACCGATTAGTTGTGCTGTTCTATCAGTGGAGGGGGGGGGGGGGGGGGGGTTTGTAGAAATGCATATAGTGGCTGTAATTAACCTACGATCGCACGTTATTTGAGTGAATGTGACAGGTTGGTTTAAAGGCCATCTCTCCTAGTTACTTAGCTCACGTACGTCTCTTCATCCTGCCAGCATTTAATTATACAGCATCTAGCAGGGGGACCAGACACGTGCAGATTTTTTAACGGCCACACAGTTGAGCTGCTGACGTCTACTTTTGGTTGAGCACAGAGCTTTCCAACAAATGGTTCCCACTCATAGTAAATAAAAAAAAAAAATCACTTTTAACAGGAGTCATTTTATTATGGATAACCGCATAAAAAGTATTTTGTATCTTCACAAAAGTTGACAAAATTGTGGGTAAAAGTTGTATGGTCGCGGTTTGTAGTGAGAATAAGTAAGAAAAACATGATATAAAATGATAGCCAACAAAGCTAATACGTTAGCATGGCCACCCTGGCAAAAACAGGAATAAACATTATATGCAGCACTATAATGACAATTCATCCTAAAAAATATTCAGGCAGTGTGATGTGTAATAGTTTAAATTGACTGTATAGCAAGTGTTTGTGTACAATTGGTAAAGAAAATAACTATCCTTGAAGGCAAGAGGTAGCTGAGCTTGGCTACCCCCATAACAACATGTACTGATTTTAAACAGCACCGTATCATGAACGTGACTAAATATTGTCATGAACACCCAAACAAAAAAGGTGTGACAGTGTTGTGTCTGTTTGTAAATGGGCCGTGTACTCAGTGTTCACACAGAGGCCTTTACAAAACCCCAACATGCAGAAGCCTGTGAGGAAAATGAGAAAAGATGAAAGGCGATCGGCCTCGGCCTGCCTCCAACATGTCAGCACCGCTCACGATCACAGTTTGTGGTAAATCTCTCTGTTTTGGCTCCATTTTGGAAGTTTTGTTCCGTTTCTAAAGGGCAGGAATGACATCAAACCCGCGGGGAGGAAGCCGTTTAGCCATCTTTCGACAGATAGGGGGATTCAATTTCGACAGAGAGACCAGTTTGAATGAGAGATAAAGGGAGGAACAACAGCATAATGTGTGCCATCAAGCAGATGATATTTGAAAGGGAATCAGATCCCGGCTGTCAAGAAAGCTTTTCCTTTTCTCTTTGAAAGGTTTTTTTTGCCGGACACATGAATGGTTTGACTCTTTTTGAATTTGTGGTAGGGACCGTATCTGTTTTTCTCACAGCAAGATGTGGCTGATTAGTTTATTCCTCCAAAAGGTCAGTTTTTTTCCCCCCCCGGTGTCAAAAGGATTGCAGAAATGTTTCAGTGTCAATAAGAAAATGTCAAAACGTAAATATACATGATACAAAAATAAGACAATAATTACAAAAAACAGCTAATCTACTTTACAAAAACTACAATATTGCAGTTTAATATGTTGTAAATCCAGCTAAATCATTGAGAACTCTCCTAATCAACAGCCTCCCGCATGCCAAATACGAAGGAAAAACACCATGAATAGTTGTATGCAAAGTTTCACATTCAGCATTCAAATTAATGCAGAGTCACATTTCCATTTAATTTCCATCGTTACAGACGTATTTGCTCATCTCAAAACATTGAGTGTAACTTCCCATGTGGTAAATGCTGTCAGCATTCATTATATATGCCTGTGGATAAGGCATTCAATTCCCAATACGCCTTACTCATTTCACCAATATTGAAATGTGAGCATATGCATTTGCCTTCATACAAATTAAATCATATCCAATGTGCTCTTGCTCTTTGTCCAGCAAACACATAGAAAGGAGACCAAATTAAACCACGGAGAAACAGTGGTGCTTCATTTTTTTTTGTTTTTCTTTGGGTTTTTCTCGCCCGTCCACACACGCAGCATGGTTGAGAACACATTCTGTGTTCCTGCCCCTGAATGTTCAGAAGATCAGCCACCCCGGTGACAGCAGCTGATGAAAGCGGTCGTGGTGATTAGCGTTAAAAATCCGGCGTTTTTATGATTAAGATGGACAGCTTAATGTCGTACTGCTGAACAAATGCGAGCTTTTGGCACAAGGATTGTTATTGTTGCTCAATGATCGAGGTCCAGACTATCAAGGTGCACCAAGATTATTATGGCTTATAGAGACATTATTTCTCGCTCCACACCACCTCAACCTAAACTATTTGTTGAGAAATAATCAGAATGATTAGTGTTGGAAATGGAAGTGCTGCGTTCCGGCCTGCCTGATACTGTAACCTTGCCTGGATTCAGCTCAGACCCAATTGTCTCGTAATACTATGCAGCATTTTCAACAAAATTGTTTACAATGAGCGGGCACCTCCATCTTATGTTGAAAAGGGTCGTTTACCTGCATCTCAGAAACGAGTTGTGGGATCAGGTGCGTTCGCAATCCCTTGAGAGGATTCATCTGCAGCAACAATCAGGCCTCATAATTCAAACATTGATCTCTCTTTCTGCAGGGCTCTTCACCTTTAATTAAAGTCGGATGTTTTTGCAGCACATCTTAATGGACTTTTCCAAGGAAGTCCAGTTTAGGATGAACATAAGCTGTTACGAGGCTGGTAAAAATAGGTTTTGGGGTTTTTAATGTGCACACTGTGCTATTGGATGTCTTTCTTTATTATTTAGTAGTTTAGTAGTAATCATATTGGTTATTGATGTGGCTTTTATGTGTAATATGTATGTTTTAAATGCAGCATCATTGAGGAAAAGACCTCCATGTTGAAGTAAACAAGGATATATGTTGGAAAAGAGGCAGCTAGCGTGGTGACTGCAGATGGGCTTTTCAGCTAATTGTTACACTGTACATGCAGCAAGTGAGCAAACGGCAGAACTCATTTCCCAGCTCAGTGCGGTGTTCAGTGCTCTGTGCATAATGAGCTTTTGATTTATTCTACTCATCAATGGGTTTTTGTAGCATAGATTGGACACATTTAACACTTGAATCTCTGTGATGCTGAAGTAAATATATACTTTTCATTATAATATATATATATATATATATATATATATATATATATATATATATATATTTAAATGTGTGGATTTTTTCAATTATTTCACAGAGGAGTGGTGTTTTCATATGTGTGAAATGAACAGGGTTCTCCCTGTGGCTGTGTGCGGTGGATACGGAGGTGAAGAAAACACACACACACCAAGCCAAATAAAATTGTTATTGATTCAGAGCTCAATCTGAACAGCCTACAATCACATGAAGAATATAGCAAGGATTAGAGGACTTGTGTCTCAACACAATTTTGAAAGACCTTTCCATGCGTTTATCTAAAATAGACTGGACTATTGGAACGATGCGTTCACAGTTCTCTGTGCAGCTGATTCTGAAGCCGGCAGCTTGAGTCCTTCACTGGACCCGGAACATGGATCACATCACTCAGAGTTCTCGGGTCTTTACACTGGCTTCCTGTCCACCAAAGAAGACCAGACCCAAGGCTTACATTCCTGCCATGTATTACCGTTTATTACCACACTGCAACTTTTATTCGATTTCTAGCTTTTTTTAATGTTTCACTGTTTCAGTGTTCTTAATTGTTTTTCAATGATCTTTTTCCCTTTTGTTTTTCCCTTGAAGCACTTTGAATTGCCTTGTTGTTGAAATGCTATACAAAGACGCGTGCCTCTTTTAGTGAAGGTGTGAAAAAACAATTGCAAGTCGTTCCTTATGTTCCTTATGTGATGAACTTCATGTTTTTTCCATTTTTGTGTCGTAGAAGGCAAGTTCCAAAAATCTGAAAGCATTTGATATTGAAACAGTGAAACCGTCATATCATTCCATTAACATTGGCCAGTGCGGAGAGCGTGCCCCTGAGGGCTGAGGCGCTTGTTTGTGTTCTGACAGACATTAAATGATTGTGTCGATAAGTTATTGAGCTGTTTTTCTCATCTCTTTATTCCAGTGGTGATGATCGCCCCCCTTAACTCAACTTTCCGTCGATTGGTTCAATGCTCTCTGATATGCATCGAAACAACATCCCAGCTTTTACTTTTTCCTCTCTAGCCATTTTTTCAGAGGACTGTGACTCACAATGCTAATGAGTTTATGCAGAGTGCAGCATGTATCTGATGAACCGGGGGACGTATTAGAAAATTCTGATCTGTAAACATTGTGGATCAAACAAATCTCTTGGTAGTCAAACACGCAACTTTACTAATCATCAAAGTTCATGCGAGAATTAAAAACAATCCTATGCATCTTTGGGCAACTTTTTCCTACGTATTGATTTCTCTGCTACAGTTAGCATGCTCTCATGTTGCCAAAATGTGACCCACTTACTGAGTCCAACATTGATACTGTGATATTCTATCATAATTATTACGTGTTATTTAAGAAAAGAAAATGTATTTGACGATGATTAAATCAAAAGTGAGAAAGAATATTGAATATTTGAATCCCAACTGACATAGAGACATCATCAGTGGTGTGTACGGTCTTCAAAAGGATTTGAATATGAAGCAGGTTGATATCTTCATTGTTAGCTCTTAGTGTCAGGGATGGGTGGAGGAAGGCAGGACTCAAGCGCAGACTTCGAAAGCAAAAGGACTTTAATAAGGCGGGCAGGAACTCAGCACATCCAGGACAATGGACAATGACGTGACAAGTGACACACGAGACACACAGCTTAAATACACTAGGGAGGTGCAGGTGATTGGACACAGATGGAAACAATCAGACAATCACAGACGATGACAAGGCAGGAAGTGAAGTTACCCAGGGAGACAATAAGCAGAAAACTACAAAATAAGACCGGGCCTAAAACCACACCGTGACACTTAGAATATTACATCATTTTTGTCTTAGCTGATGCTAAGTAGGTTAAATGTGATGTCTCACAGTGCATCATGTCCTCTGGATGGTACTCATGAAGACACTCTTCTCCTTAACAGGAGAGAAGAGCAAGATGTGCACGATGGAACCACGCTACAATGATCATGCTCGCCAGCTGCGTGTAGGATTGACTTGCACGCATCTTCCCCTCATTACTTTTTAAATGACTTAAGTGCAGTGTGGGGGAAGGAGCCGCTTGTTCATTATATATGGAAAAAGTCTGGCAGCTTTTAAAATAGCTGAAATGCACCAGCAGCCATGCTGATTCTGTGGCAGCGAGCAAAGAAAAGTTACAAATATTTAGATATTTATAACTTTCATTTCATTATGCTCTGGTTTTTGATTTGATAAATATACACAAAAACATGAACAAATCAAATGTATCACGAATTGCCCTGCTGACACTTCTTTCAAAGCTTTGTCTCCTCATGTAAGCGGGGGAGATCCGCAGTATGTCTGTCTTAGCTTTGATGGCTCATGGAAAAGAGCATTTACTGTATAAATTGAGATGTATGTTTCAGTTCCTTGCCGGTAGCATTACTGAAATAACACCACTTATTTAAATAAAGCATTTTGGGAAGCAGAAGTAAGAGCAAACGCTTAGCTTTAGCAGTTTTAGGACACGGTACCCTACAGCTACAATAAAATAACAATGAATGTACCATGTAATGTTTTTTGTCGAATGCAGAGCAGCAAATCAGCTAAAAAGGAAAAACCATTCTACATCACTGAGCCCCATCTCCTGTTTATGCTTCCAAACTAAGATTCGGGGAAAGAAGAAGTCTCCAGTGACGAGCACTGGCCTAGATAAGACTACAATCAAAGGGAGCAACAGCGAGGCGCCCAACTCCTTTGCTGCAAACAGAATGAGTAAATATATCTCCCTTCGCTCTTCTCTCTGAGGTCTTGTGAAGACTGCGAAGACAGCGAAGCCGTGCTGCGCCAGCTCCGAAGATCCCAAACCCGGCCTTCCCCCTTCTGGATTTCGGGGGGGCTAATGGACATGAAAACTATGACAAAGACGATGTGCAGGATGTGTAGGAAACCAAGCGAGGGTGGGAAAACGTGTGTGTGTGTTACTCCTCAGATCGTTTTAATGAGAGAATGGGTGTTCTCAACCGTGGGACAGGCTGTGGAGACGCTGCGGTTTAATAATAACCCCCCCCCCCCCCCCCCCCGGATGCACGGTCATCTGTAACTGTCGGCCAGATAAGAGCCAGAGAGGTTTGAGCGCAGATGTGACGGGCAGAAAAAAGGGATGCTTGATCTATCGCCACATATGTTGAGCGGTGCGGAGACGCCGGAGCAGAAGGCTCTCCAGAGGGTCGTCCAGGCGAGCATTTTCAGTCCGTCCAACTGCACGTGGACAAATGAAGACGCTGATAAGGAAGTGAGCCTGCATCGCCACACATGCTCCAAAAGCACTTCCTCGATTCCCTCAGGCCGTGCTGCAGCGTCATTGTGTTCAGCACGATAATAACAATGTGATCCTTCATTGATCCCATTTGGGAAATTTCTCGTTTCACCATGTATTCCAAAGGGAGGTGAGGGTGCAGGTGGAGGTAGAGCTGGTGGGGACGGAGCGTCTTGCTCAAGGATACTAAAAGAGAGGCGACGCAGGTGCTCAATGCAGTCTCCTCTGGTTGACATGTTATAACCTCGTATGTAATTAGATTTTTGCCGGGTTGCTGGCAGCGTGTCTCCAGGGACGGCGATGTCCGTTGCTCAGTCAATCCTGCACTCTGGTCCTGGTGGAAATATGTCAATAACTATCTGAAAGACTGACATGAAATTTGGAGACATTCCTGGTTCCTAAAAGAGGACACGTTCTGATTATGCTTACGTTTTATCTCCACCACTCTGAGGTGTGACATTTTTTGTGATGTGTGTCAACGAATATTGAATGGATTTTAAATTTAATTTACTTAAGATGAATCTTAATGCTATTGGTGATCTATTGATTTAATCCCCAGGAACACCATTTGGTTGACAATGTTGGTTTTGTGTGAAAATCCTTTTTAAATGACTGCCATGGAAAAACAACATCAGCATCCCACTGAGGATGAATTGTTAAATGTTTTGATTCCCTGGATGTGTCTCCTTTATTCATATTGCCTTGTACCTGCTGAATGTTCCCATGACATTCCCATTGGAATCACGATAACCTCCAAACGTGTCAAAGCTTCTGTTATGAAACAATAATCATGCTTTATTTTGTCCACCTCTCTTTAAGAAGGTTTGTGTGGAGAAGAAGTGTCAGATGTTGAAAGATCCAGACCCAGAACATGATGTGAGTTCAATTAACAAAGCCTTTACACAGAGGCTGGTAGTCATTCAGGTAATGAGTCCAACAGCAGCAAACACAAACGGGCAGGGATCCAAAAAACACAGAACCAAACACTGGGAATGCAAGAGAGAGATGAACACACAGAGATGAACAGGCAGTCTGGCAGAATAAAAAGGAAAACAAGGTAGCAAAATCATTGGCAGGTGAGTAATAGAGAGCAGGTGTGGACAATCATGTGGGACGGAACCGGAACAACGGGAGGAGTAAGCATTAAGAGAATAACGTGGACCAAAATCATGATGTTTGAAGTTGAGAAGATCCCACGTACAAAACATGATGAGCTGTGGAGATGCAGCAGTAGTCCGTTGCATATGTGAATCTGCTGTGATGTAAAGCCGTCAATACTAAAGCTGAAATCCCAATTGTGTCCAATGAGAATCCGAATCAGCAAAAAGAGGGAGATAGTCAGCGCAGGGGAGAGGACGGGGGGGTGAGAGCAGAAGTGGATGAGCCAAACAAGCGCTTCGTCCAAGAGACCTCTGTTTGTTTTAGTTGTAAAATAAAAAAAATCATGTCCACCACGAACTTCCACCACTTTTTCGACCAGGATTTGTTGCAAAAACCGTCATGTGAATTCTCAAGTTTATTTTGAATAAAAAGTGGAGACTGACCCCAAACTGTCCTTGAAGGGTAACTAGTGCGTCACAGTTTGGGGTCACTGACCAAGCAGCCTTGTGTTTCTGGTTTTATCTCCTACAAAAGACCATAATATTGGTGTATTAATTCATGCGGGCATAATAATAAAATACTGTGAGAGGAATAATAAAAGCCGCAGCTGTTTTGAGACATTTCATAGCGGTTCCTCCCTCAGGGCTCAGTTTTATTTGTTCTTTCTGATATGTGTGTGCCCTCAAATAGCTTGATGCATGGACCCAGTGGTACAATTCCTGGTAGAGTTGGTGGCACGTTTTGTCTTTTCTCTGCCTTTGATGTGATATACAGTGTCTTGCAGGTAAAGATCTCTCAGGGAAACACATGACCATTCATCATCAGATCTAAAAAACTCTTAAAACTGATAAAACCGTGTCAAATAGGTGGGATAATCCTCAGAAAACATAGATAAACTTGTTTTTTTGAAGATTTGCTAACATGCCAGGGAGTTAAAAGTGCGTATTGAGCGTGGAAAGATTGTTGCCTTTGTGATGGAGGCTGTAATTGTGTTTTTCCTCACTCGGGGGAAATGAGAGAAAAAATGAGCTCTGTCTGAACCTAAAGAAATTGCTATTATCTGTCATCATTTGAATGCAACTCTGACACCAATAACTTGATTACGCTCTTCTCACGCATCTCCCTGAAGTTTTTCTTATGAGAAATCATTTCACCATGAGCGTTCCAGTTCGCCATATTAAACGTGATCCTGTTAATGGAACAACGGCGGAAACTTTAGTTAACACTAAACATCTTGTGGAATAAAGTGAGGCCGTTGCTGCCGGTGGAAAGAACTTCCCATTGTTTGCAGGTATGGATGCTGCAGGCAGACACTAGCAGGCAGCTATAATTGTGATGAAGCAGCTGTCCTTGACAGAGCTGATTTGGATTACCTCTCCCTTTTGTAGCCGTGACAGTTTAAATGAAGAAGCATTCGACTTCTTTCGCTGGGCGGCACCGGGGTTCGGATCTTAAGGAGGTAAACACGAATTAATCACGCCAAATAACGGACAGCCGCCCCTTGTAACTGTTTGGGAAGTGGAATAATGGTTGTTTGCCTCTATCATTAAATCCAGCAGTCGTTTGTGCTTCTCAATCTTGTCTCTTTTGCTCTCTGTCACATCTCTAAACAAGTATCCAGATCCCTCTTACCTTACTACCACCACTGAGTGCTGGCTGTTTTTCACTTTTTTTTCCTGAAACATGCATGAGTGACTCTTTCTCACCCTGAATCATCCTCCCTTCCTTGGTAGACTGAGCACTAAAACGGGAGGAAGTCAATCAAGGATTAATACATTTTCCTTCAGTGAAAAGTTCTTCAGAAAAGTGTACTCATTAGACCTTCATCTGAGCACAGAGGGCCGGGGGAAGCAGACAGGGTGGTGGGAGGAGATTGGCGGGGTCATTATCAACCCTGTCGCTGCACTCGGGACTTCAAAGTGGGCTCCGGCACAGCTGTCACCGCTCTGTTCAACTCGGACGTGGCCATGACAGCAAGTGCGGCGTCCGGGGCCTTTCAGCGAGGCGGGGGGAGCCACGACGCTGGAGGGTTCATTAAAAGAGGAAGCTTCAATCTCTCTGCACGTCTCCATCTTCATTCCCATCCACCCGTTTTTGCCGTTCCCGTCGCGCGGCTGGTTGAAGTCGTGCTATTTCTCCTCCTTCGGTCCGTTCTGTTCCTGTGACCTATACTTTAACATCACATTCGCAGTGTTACTTGAACACCAAGGTGTTAAAGTCTTACCTGGAACATCCAATTCTTCTGTCTGTCGCCACCTTTTGTGTCTCAGTCCCATCCACTGTTGCTTTAATCCATCTGAGGTTAATTAGATTTTTTTTTTTTTAACATTACCCAGTTGTCCCTGCCTCACTTCGCAATATAACCATTTACTGGATATTTCTTTGCCTCTGTGGTCCTTTGTCCTCACTCGTCCTGCACACTCTTCAATCCCTTCCCTTTAATGACGATGAAACAAGGTAAAGTGCAGGTCCCGACACTGAATGGAACAAGGATTAATCTGCAATAAATGATTGGCCGCATTGTTGAGTGTATGTGACAGCACAGAGATGCATGATTGAGCATACGTTTAGTGAGATTGTGTGTGTGTCCGTGTGTTTGCGAGCTGCAGTCTCTAAGGCTTTGTTCACACTGCAGTCTAAAGACCTCATAAATTGGTACCTTTACCTCCCAAATCTATAATTTGTGTGGAAATCAGGTGATCTGTAGATGTGTAGTATCAGCTGAAACATGCAACATATAGTACCAATGTGTCGCCATTGGGTTTGCACGTACACACACACACACACACACACACACATAGGACAAACATACAGACTTCTACAGATTCTACAGTAGGTGGTAACAAGTAATGGAATGCCACAATACATCCATAAAGGCAGTGAAATGATGTAAATGTAACATTCTCTCACTGCCAAGATTAAAGACACATTGTACTAAATTGAATCTTTGTTTGTTTGTTCCAAATATGTCATCAAAAGAGTCAGCTGGGAGGATTTGGATAAAAAAATGTGTCTATTTGAGGGGTATTTCTTTGTGCTGTTTTTGTGCAGGATGCAAAAACTTACTTTGATCAGAACAACGTTTATTGAAAATGTTTCCATAAAGGTAGTGTATTTAAATTTGTTGACAATATTCTAAGAGGGCAACCGTTTTACATATTTCATGGATTACCTGCTAATCTATTAATCAGTTGGGGCTCAAGCAATATAAAAAATATCATAAAATAAAAACATTTGTCAGTTTAAGAGCAAAGCCAACACATTAGAACAGTGCATCTTTCAATCCAACACATCTGACCTCATTGGACTGTTTTTTGGATTGCCCCTCCCAATGTTACCTTTATTTATTTAAGTCATTTTCCGTTTCTCTGTGTTTTCTTAAAAAGGTCAAGCCGGGCCGTGTTGCTGTTGTGGTTCTGTAAATCTTTTTGAGGCGTTAACTCAATGTATTTGAAGCAAACCGGGACGGTAGCATCTACAGCAGGTATGAGGTATGGCATGAATCCAGGAATAAAATTCATCATTCCCACCTGTGGGCTTCAAAAGTCTGATCAAATGTCCCGGGAGCGAGGGTATAAGATAGCATGTGTTGATGTGTATTTGAGAGAACCAGTGGGATGCTGTGCCCTTCCATTTGCAAACAAACGCACCCTGTCAGAACCGGTTCCAAACTCAGCTTAATTAGGACCCCCCCTCCATCAAGTTTGGGGTGGTGACCCCAGGCACAACAAGCAGGCGTCTGTGCTAAGGCATCTATCACAGACAGAGAGGCCCCGGGGCCCGACACCGCTGCCATCCTTCATGTTCCTGCTGTCCTGGGACACAGGTGGCAAGCCGGGACCACGGCTCCATGACAGCTGGCGCTAGGCAACCGTGCACTGAGAGAAGCCCGATAATGGATGCTCACACAAGGGAAGATTATGCGCATTTCTGAACACTTTAGGTCATACAAAAGTGTAAAAAAAATAATATTTGAGATGACTTAAGCATCTCCTGTCACATGGGAAGTGTACCTTACAGATAATTTCTCTTCTTAATTTTATGAAGTAAACCACTATTCATTTATTTTCAGCATTTTACGGCTGATCGTTTAAATAATTCTTGACCCTAACTTTTAAATCTATTGAGACAAAAATAGTTTGACAGAACACTGTTGAAAAGCAGGTGTGCGCAATGCAGCTGTGTGAGTAAATCCTACACGAAGAGTAGAAATATTATCACATCACATTATAACAGGCACATTTTCTGTTGCATGGCTCGGAAAATGTCAAATCAATCATGCTTCAAAGAAAGAGGGCAGCATCAGATCCAGCTAGTTAGCTAATTAGGTCCCAGCTGTGGACCTTTGAAATCTCACTCTCAGTTTGTTTTAGATGTTGAATTTAATCATGTCTTCTTTTTGCAACACTACTGCTAACAAAACACAACATGAACTTTATCGGCTGGCGAGGAACAGTTACCAGAACGCTTGTGTTAACAACAGGCACCCTTCACTATTTAAATAAATGGCACTGATAAACGAATCCGGTTATTTTTTTAAATTTTGTTTTCTGCTCCTTCCAATCGCAACTAAGTTTAAGGTTAATGCATCCATAGAAAAATAGTAAAAACAAGAAGAGATCGCTTGGCTGTTGCCATTAGTTACACGCTACGCAATAAACCATGATGAACTAGAAAGTTATACTTACTAACTGAAAAGCACTGTATATGTTCACTTGAATGCAGTGATGGTGAAGTAGCTTGAAGCAGTAACTGGCAGCACAGGGTCTGTTCCCTTCGGTGAGACCGAGAAACACATAAGGGAATTTAATAATGAGAGCGTGAGACTTCCGGCTGCACATATACTGGTGAACCATAGCTTGAATTATTCAAACTGCATTTCAGTTCATGGCTGGTTTGCAGCATTTGCTCTTGAATCACCTGGTTCTGCTTTTATCGTATATATATATATATATATATATATAGTGTGTAATGAAGATCATGACCGTAACTGTATTTCTGTTATAAAATGGCTAAAGACCACTAATCAGGATGCATTCTCCATGCAATCTCTTGCAAAAACTAGTAAGGGGCTCATTACTTCGGCTGGTGTGTGCCTGGGCTACACCATCGAATAATGAGGCTTTTATGGAGATATCCTTTAAGAGAAGCTGGTGACGTCTGAGCTCCCAGTGCCAAGGTTAGATTGCAAAGCCCAACCATGCTCAAACCATAAAAACACTACAGGATGAATGCATCTGCAATGCATTGCAGCTAGGGACTTTCACAAATGCATTCAGTGCTATTTGTAAAGTGGTAGACACATAAATATGATACCGTTACTTGGTAAAGCATGTTATGAAAAATGGATGCTCTGAGGTTTCGTTAGAGCACTTTTGTTTTCAAAACTGGCTGAATCTGGCAGACTCGAGCACCCCTCATTTGGGCAATATCAATAAGTATGTGCACTATCAAGTCGTTTTTCCTAATTTGAGTTTGCGCCCGGCGGCTACAGATCCGAAAAAAAGATGTACCGCAGGAAGCACTTTTTCACACGTGAGCGGCAGGCCACTCGCTGCTCTGTCTCCACTTTGATGCCTTTCATTTTTTGTATGAAGAAATACTGTAGTAAAGTTGTGGGCCCAGCTTGACTCAGCGGCCAAGGAGGCCTCATTACATGAGAAGCTACTTACACCCTGCTCATTAGAGAGAGAGGCATTACTTTAACATATCCTGTTGCTCTCTTTGGGACAACAAGGCTTAAAAAAAAACACATCTACAAAGCTGTTGAAAAGGAAACGGAAGTTGCTTCAGACTTCAGGGATTAATGGGACGACGACTGATAGCACAACTCGTCGTTGCATCTCATTTGTATTCATCCGATCCCCTCGGCCTTGGGATCACATTCCTGGTCTCCTGCTTACCTCCAATTCGTCAGCAATTTCCTTAAATATAACAAATGCTGAATTAGTTTGACCTCAGCAGAAGGGATGGAGCCCACACCGTGTATATAAAGTGCTTGCAGCAGAAACATCAGCAAGAAAAATAAGCCTTTAAATGTTTTGTCATGATGATAATCAAAATGAGAAATGTTTTTCCCCAAACAAGCGCTGCCAATCACGCCGTGCAAAGCTGCCTTTGCAGAACGGATACTGCAGATCTTTTTCACTGCCGATTTAGGAGCATTTTCTCTCCCAACTTGAAACAGTCTCAGAATTGTTCATCTTAAAACAAGGATGCCAATCATAAGGATTACCTTGACAAGCTATTATGACTGGGGGAGCCCTGGACGCCAAGAGGACGATGACAAGGAGGAAAGAAAAAATATGATGTAGTTGTTAAAGGATTTCGACTGATATAAGTGATATTTTTCAGAAACATATTTACCACTATTATAAATGCTTTTTCAGCATTACAAACTCATTGTCCAGACCTCAAAGGCAAAAAAGGACGATTTTTATCAGAGCAATCTGGTCAGATATTGGATGCATGCAGTGAATTACACAAATATGGCTGATAGTAAATATGATGTGATTTATTATTGTTCTATCATTCGTTCCAACAGCATGACATTTACTTCATTCTCAATTCTTACAATGTGCTACAATGTTTGTTTTTCTACTCATGCAAGCAGATTTAAAGTTGTTGAGAGCAGTTGTTTTTTTTCACACAATAGGAGATGAGCTTATATTAAATAGGAATAGGAAAAACAGCTTGAACAATTGGTAAACTCTGAGGGGGAAAAAGGACATTTGCATTCCCCATTTTGCTATAACTAATGCATGAGGCCTGATACCGAGCACTCTCAGCAAAGTCTTGCAATGTTTCATCGTGGCATTTGGATAATTGGCTGGGGAAATCGTTTGCTGCAATTAACAAATTAAAGGATTTTTAATGCTGCGTTGACTTTCTCCTTTCCAGGGCGAGAAGGTGGCATTTCTGCCTCCTCGTCTTTCTGCTCCCGCAGCAAATCTTGGTCCAGGGGACGCTGGCGACAACCTTTCGGGAAAATTAGGCTTTAGCTTTATTAATGCGCCTGTGATGTGGGATGTCACCTCCACAGATTTCCAATTTTGCAAAAACATTGCCCGCACCAGACCTCGCTGTGCGAGGAGCGAGAGGATGTCAGGCTGCCCGGGTGGAATCTAAATGGCAGATGTGTCCCTGACAATGCCGCAAAAACATATCGATCAGGTGCCGTGTTGGAGGTGAATGAGCTCAATATAAAGTCTGTCGAAATGCCTTAGAAAAAAGGCTGCGGAAGAGAAGCTGGCTGTTGTATTCAAATGTCAGCCTGGATTCCTCTACAACTTTTCAAACCCTTTTGAACATCTCAAATATAAATGGATTGTTTCCGTCTTTCACTACGGTAGAATTTCTATTTTTAGAACAAAGTCCCTTGTTGCAAGACAGTCGGGCACAGCCGCGTATGCAAATGGCACCACATTAGGCCCTGCGTCTCCTTGAAGCTGCATGTGATGCATACACTCAATTGCCTCCGACCGAGGAGTCCATTGAGACGAGAGTGACCGCCCAGAGAGAACTCAAGCAGGTTCGTCTGATGAGCTACTTCACGCCACATTTCAGCCCATTGATGAGTCTTATCGGCAGGATAAATATCTTCTGCCACAGCCGTCAGACTTATTATCCATTTGTAACCAACAGAACTGGGAGTAGGGTGAATATCTTTCTAGTCATTGGGGCTCTTTTCTTTATTCTATAGCATATTCATACTCCATTTCCCAAAATAATTGAGTAGTAATTATGAGAAAAATGAGCATTTTGAATGCGATTACTTTGCTATCACTTCAGGCCAGCAAATATTCAGGTTTCTGGAGTGGAAATAAAAATGTATCACTCATTAATCTCTCATTACATGAAGTGATCCACTCCATTAATATGGTGAGTTGATGTTCTAGTATTGTTATATTCTCTGCAGCCTACGTTACTGTTTGCTTTTGTGTGCTCTGTATCCTTCACTTGCAAAATGCAGCATACAAACTAAATCAAGTATTTATTTTTGCTATATTAGTATAGTTGAAAATAATGAAACATTCACTGATATTGTGTTTGACTTTTACTAGATTTAGGTTTCAGGAACATGAACTGAACATCATTGCTCTTTCTATATATTCAAATGATATTCAATATTTACTAGTGAGTTAGTGTTCAGCCTTTTGCTCTTATTACCAAGACATTCAAATGTAAAACCTTTTCAATTGCATTGAACGGTGCGGTGTGTATCGTCATCGTGCGCTGGGCCCTCGTCCTCCCGCTGGAGATGGCGACTGCCGGTCGAAGGAGCTCGGTCCGTCCCCGGCGGACCGCTCGCTGCCGGATGGTCTTGTTTAAATTTTAATCAGATAGCGGTTTATCGTGATGATGCTTCATATCTTGGTCATATAGAGCCATTAGTGTCAAATTGACAAAGGGAAAAGCTGCATTTGTCTGGTGTAGAATTTGAATGGGAACCCGAAGAACAAGTGCAATGAGCTGAAGGGTAAATACTTTCAAACATAAAGACCTTGAAATATTATATTTCAATTAGTAACCTTGGGTTTATCAAATTAGAAAAGAAGCACTTATTACATTTTTCAGAGAGAGTACGAGTTTCAACAAAAATGAGTTTTACTGCACGACACTGCAGGTCAAGCCCGTCAGAGAGGGTTTTGCGGGACAGTGGACACTGGGAGTCTCAGCGCTGCGCGGTAAAGGATTGTGTGAAGTTTGAACCGATGCAGTAAACCCTCCACTTGTTCTCTGATCTTACATTTGGGCTTGAAAGTAGTGGATTTGTTAATCAGTCACAATCAACTAATTGCTAGGCAGGCACATTTAAGTCACTGCACCCCTTGAGGTTAATGAAAATTACACCTTTGCTTGACATAACATCTAATCTGGTTAGCTGTGTTGACCAGAATCCTTAGGAAGTGTGGAGTTGATTTCCCCCGGAGGTTTGCTGCCACATACAAAATGGCAAAATGTTAAGAATCTTAGATGTCAAAACACGGGTACCTGAATTTGTACCGGATAAAAGCAACTTCTGATTCTCTCTGATTGTGACGACAGCCATTAAAGTGGAAGCAATAATGAAACTAAAGGAAGTTATTTCTGACACACAAACTGATTGGGATCATTGTTTGATGACGCTGTCTACTTTGATGTGTTGAATTCTTTATTTTATTACGACAAAAGGTATTATGTTGCCAATGAGACTCCACACAGGAATGTGATTAAATTAAAGACAAAAATGTAATTTGCTGGTGAGATAAGATACAGTGCTTCCTTCAAGTTGTAGTGGAATAAATTACATTAATTCAAGCTGTGGTCTGGCATCATTTATCAACAATCAAGTCGTTAACTTCACAGTCCCATGACGTTTCAGGCAGGACTATACATCAATATTAACCCAGTCTCACAGCAAAACGTATAATAGCTACGTTGTGGAATGTGGTATTCTCACGCTTTCTCCCCAAAATCGTGACAATACTACGTTTTATTTCGGCCTATTCATTTACATTGCCTTAAAACTACGTCACTAGAAACTAATAAACGGAAGGTCTTCTACATTCTCTGATGGAAGATTATGAAAATATAACTTCTCGCTAGAAATGCCATCGAAATGCATACAAATGCTGATGCTTTCTTAAAGTATTGTGTTTTTCACAGATAATAGACTGACAGTTTTTGAGTTGAGGGGAAGTTGATAGTCACGTGACCTAGTTGCAAACGAAACATTGTATTGTCACACTTTCTCCCCAAAAGGCGCGACAATACCACGTTGGTCCACAACGTAGCTATTACTCATTCTGCTGTGAGACTGGGCTGTCAATATACATGGTGAAAGTTAAAGCACCTTATATTGTGAAAAAAGGGATGGAGGAATAAAGAAACCTGGTCATTGCTCCTCGAGGAACACTTCCGCACTTGTATGGGACCCAACAGGCTTTCAACTAACTCCAAAGCTAATCCACCCATTTACATCATTATTAGTCAAGGAAGAAAGAAATTTGGATTTGCACGGATTGAAGAAAAAGACAGCGGCGTAATGAGAAAAGTGACTCAAGAGAAAGTAGCTGTTGTACATGTAAAAAATGGATTTCAGTGCACAACGGAAGAAAAAATACACGCAACACCAGTCAAAAGTTGGACATAGTGGCCACATTTTCTCATTCAATTCAATGAGGAACTGTGTCCAAACTTTCGGGAAAAAGATGAGCGCTCCTTCATGTGAGTGATGTGCATGTGTTTATAAACGGTAATTGTGCAGGGGCCTCAGCTGATGAGCTAAGAAAAGGAAAGCACAGCAGAGGGTGTCCACACAGTAACACCGGTGGCCGTTTTGAGTCATTAAGTGCTGCTGTAATCGTGCTATTACGCCGCTCATTACGAGCATACTGCGGTGTAATCTCCCGCCAGGCTGCAGTCGCCACTCAATTCCATTACACACTGTTTCCTGCCTGGGAATCGTCCGTCGCTCACCACTGCTAATGATGAACCCCACGCCGATTCCAACCGCGCCTCCTCTGACGCTGGTGTTCCGACTGGAAGCAGGCCGACGGCGCCCTCCGAGGCCGTCTTTCTTTCAAGCTTACATTCGATTATGAATGAAACATTTTGGACTCACTTCGCCGGCTGGAGAGAAGAATGGAACTGGTTGCAGCCGACAGCAGCCGACAACACGGGCCAGATTCCCCTCTCTCTGGTTGGCTTTAAGCATCGAGACGGGCTTATTTTCGATGAATCAAGGCAACAACTGCAGAGGAATGCAAAGTAAACCTGCAGTAAAATACAATTCCAACAAAGACTCATTTACTGTTTAATTCATTTAAACTGAATCCCCGCTATTAGCATGAAATCCATATTTTCATCCTACCATTTCTTTCCAAAAATTGATATTCACTTCATGTCTGGTCAACAGTTAGTGCTAGCTGTATGCACTGCACGTTCCCCAGCAGGAGTAAGAAGAGAGAGAAAAGAGAGGCAGGCGAAGTCTCGGCCCGAAGACATAACATATTCAGCAGAGATTTCTGTTCCTTGCAAAGTTCCTCAAAAGAAGGCCAACAGCATTTATATGTGTGTGTATGTCACGGGTGTGAAGTTGGACTCAAAACGCAGATTTAAAAGATATTTTTCTCAAAGTATGAAGTGACAATGCAAAAATGCAACGCGTCAATATGAAAGAGGTCACTTGTAGAGATGTAACGATTAATATCGAATCGATTTCCCCTTAAAGTTTGAGGTCACTCTCACCACGTTGGATACAGCTGCAGTTCACCGCAGCTGTTCTCAGCTAAAAAGCTCTAAAATACTTCTGTCCTATACCATCTAATCGCCACACCTCCAAATAAATGCTAACACTACCCTAGAAAACTAATCATATGGCTAAAACCCCTAAAACAGCTACTGCAGGTTCTAATTAAATATTTGTTTTGGGTGGTACACTTTTTTTTTTTAATTCGATCTTTGCTTCATCGTGATTGATATCTCAACACCATACAAAACATTTACAAAAACGACACACAACTACACAATAAAAAAAAAAGAATTCCTAACATTTACCACAATGATAAAATAACAAAGCTTTGAAATCTCCATGGGGACACAATACTCTAGTTTGAGGGCAGGTTGTTTAATTACAGTACTATTATTTTTCATTTGTGATAAAGCGTGATGCTTGATACAGCTGAAGTGTTGACGGTGCAGCATGACAATATCAGCTTGAGCGCACAAAAATACACAACATGATGACAGCTTCTTCAAACCCATCCCTTTGTGAACTATTATGGTCTAATTGCCGCGACCGTCTATTAATAATGTGTGATAAATGATGTGTTTGCATAGTTATTAGTTAAAAACACAGAGCATCGGAATCAGATGATGAGGGCCAACGGACACACGTCTGTTGAGCGGGTCCGATGTCTTTTAATAAAAATAAATGAAACTGCAGCTGCTAGTCCTGTTATTCGCAGAATTTGATGATGGGATCGATCAATAGGCCAAATTCAATTTGTGATCACCAGGGAACACGTTGAAAAACACCTGGCAGATCTGCATTGCTCTTTTTTTCATTCAATTTACTCCTAAATCTATTTTAAACTAGTTATGATTTACCAATGCAGCAGCTAATTATGCAATCAGGGACTCGGCTGCCCTCATAAGGTGCAGTTCAGTAGTGGGATTTCTAGAATAGAAATGCTCATGGATTAAATTACATCCCAAAATATGCCCAAAAGATTTGGGCATACTTTGGGATGCAATTACAACATTCGTTTATGCAAGATTACAGGTGAATTCATTATTGTCTTGCATTTCCTTAAACATGTCTATGCTAATGAATCTGGGTTCCAGAAGCAAATAACTGACCCTTGCAAATGGAGCGCCAGCAGAATGCAGCTACACTTCATTTCATGGTTGAAAATCACCTTGAATTAATTTGCATAACTGTGAGAAGTAAGCCGTGCTTCGGAGCTGCTTCTTCGCCACGTCTTCGGTCACAGAGCACATCTGAAACGGAGAGTAGCTGATGCAACATTTGCAAAAACAAATGATAACGTAACTAACTTAACGTTATGCCGACCAAGCCCTTGGTGTGCACATGCTAATAATGCCGCTTGAATACAAGAATTCACTTTGACAACTTGAAAAAAAATAAAAAATCTTCCCGCTTTAAAGAAAAAACAGCTGTCAAAAATGTGTGACTGATTCACATGTTTGCCAAAGAACATTGGGTTTGGGAGGTTTAGTTTTCGCCTCACCTCATTTTTCCAACACCGTAAAACTTTTGAGCACAGCTTGAACTGCAAACTTAAGACAGCTGCCATTCGCTGACGACCAGGAACATTTCATCTCTCCCCGATCTCCCGGTGGAGGGAGAGTTCAGTTTGCCTTTCAAAAGCCTGCTCCGTAACTGCTTCTGTGGTTTTCTCTCATCGGCACACCCCGCTGCTCTCGCCCAGGTTGGATTCCATAAGATGAGAGAGATTCTGATGACAGGAGTGCCGGCAGTGACGGCTGCTTGTGAGCATGGAGTTGAATGCTTTAGACAAATTAACCACCTCTGGATTCAGTTGATTTCAACACGGCTGCTCGGGAGAGAGATACCGAGAAAGAACGAGAACACTGAAATGTTTTTTTTGCAGAAAAAACCCAGATAAATGATAAATGTCGGCTTAACGTGGGAGATAAAGTGACAACTAACGTTTCATGCATATGGATGACTGAGCCTTGTACGCTGCTCTATATGAACTTGTATAAATAAAGCTAGTAGTACCAGAACAGCATTCAGAGTATCATATTGAAATGAATAGGTATGTCATTGTTAGTCTGGTCAAAAAGTGCAGCCACCTGACAGACATAATTGTACTTTGTGAGTGTGTTAAAATCTATGGACAGTAAGCAACAGACTAACACAAAACAAGCACGGGTCGCCACTCGTTTTTTAAACCAAAATGGACTATTTTGTTTGAAATCTGAGTTCAAATTCTAACTAGGTTCATGTATCACACCACAGTTAGAGCACAATGGGAGATTTAAGGTCAATGAATAAACACGTAGACAACAATAAAAAAAGTTTCTCTATTGTCTGTATGAGCTGCACCGGGCTTTAAACTGATGAAGCCATCTCTATCAGTGTTAAACAGTTGGAGATACTGATGTAGTTTCAAAAGCCAGCATTACTCTGACGTAGGTTTGGGTGAATGGTTGGGTCAAAAATGTAACCAACATAGCGTAAATAAAATACGTAAAAGCCTTTGTCCATACTAAGTATGCTTGTAAGTTGATTTTAAAAAGGCCCTGTGCTCATAATTATCCCAACACAAGAACCTCTGACACTACATGGGTGTCTAAAGTGTAGTTTGATGTGTAGCTGATTTAACGTGTTTTGAGTGAGCGTGTGTTTTCGGTTTCTGTTGCAAAATGGATTTGAACCATCATTCCTTATTTTTCTTTTGCTTCCTCCCACGCACCAAATTTTCTCTCAGTGTGAAGTCTTTAAGCGTCACTCAAACAACAAACTGCTCCATAATTAAAGTCAACCTCAGCTTCTTCCCGGGTTTAAGATGCAAGCACATTTTTGTCACCTTCCATTTCCTCACCGTTGCTTTCAAAACTTCTCTCAGACAGCTGTCTTTTGAAAACAACTCTAAAACATTACCGGCACCTAAATTGCTTGT
This sequence comes from Gasterosteus aculeatus, assembly GCF_964276395.1. Taxonomy (NCBI): domain Eukaryota; kingdom Metazoa; phylum Chordata; class Actinopteri; order Perciformes; family Gasterosteidae; genus Gasterosteus; species Gasterosteus aculeatus. The sequence continues at coordinate 8,524,081 of NC_135695.1, read as the reverse complement.
TAATCCAATTTGTCAAGGGATTTGAAAGAACGTTATGAGGAAACAGCATGGAAGCATCATGAAAGCGATCACACACTGCCAAGAAAGAATCCCCAAAGTACGCTTAAAACCCTGGGTTTGATGTTTATCTTGAGGTGCATTTGAAGAGACTGAAAATCAACTGAAAACTGTTTGTGATGAAATAAGAAAATAAGAAGAATTGGGTCATGTCTAACTGAGGACAACTGGCACCATCCATCGGATCCAGAGGCTTCCATGGAAAGATGATAGCGATTGGAAATGGGTCGGAGAGGAAGAATTTTCTCCTCAGAGACTGAACCCAATTTAGACTTCTTGAGGAAAAAGAAAGATTCCTCTTGATCCAAAACAATGAGAGGAATATGGGAGAGCGGAAAGTTCTATTTCTTCTTCAGGTCTCGAGTACCGGAGCAGCCATTTGCCCCGTCACTGGCGGTCTGTCAAGAGCTGCTTTGTGCTGCTTTTGTTCCAACTGGCTAAAAAGTCATGGAGACCCTTGTGATGCGCAGGCAGAGAGCGTTTGGAGAGGAGGAAACAGCCTGATGTTTTGACTGAATGCTGCAAAAGCCATTTGTTTCTATATTTGCACCAGCTTGCACATGAGCCGCGATGAGTAAACAAGCCACGTTTTGGTTCGTTCCAGCAGTGTTTCATTGCTTCAGAGTTTGCCCACTGTGGGGCAACAAAATGAGGGTAATCAGAAGTGCGGACCAGGGTGAAAACTAGCAAGAGAAAATGTGCTCCCTTATCAACTCAAACCACCAGCCATTCTGCTTTGGCATCGCAGGCCATTATTCAGAATCAGCATAGCAAAAAGTAAACAAAAAAATGCAGGGAATTGGAATAATGCTTCAAACGTTTTATCTGTGGCTAACTGTGCTGCGGACCGGCTCACAAGCCTGCCCTCAACTATAGACATACGTCGGGAACCCCCCCGGAAACCTAATCTCCTTTCTGGAGATAAGGCCGGCAGTGCTGAGGAATCAGCCATGCACACAGCTGTGTCCAAAGCCATTACCAGGGAGCAGCAGCACTCCTCACCCACCAGCCGCGGATGTTTCCCTCCCCCAATGCACGTCACTTTTCACTGACGGGGGAAAGATGGTCAGATCAAACTCGCCGTGGCGGTGAAGGGAAAGGCAAGAGGTAAATGGAGATAATAGGAAATGCAACTTATGAAACACTGTTGTGCTCCCTGGCAGGCGTTACTGTGAAGCTACTGGAAAAAAAGGGAAAGAGGCCGTGTAATTTGCATCGCATGAGAACCCTTTTTTCCATTTACTTTTTATTTGTTTAACAAAATTCAAGCATTAGAATGAGACAGTTAGAATTGAAAGCAATTAAGCGGAATGTTTTTTGGCTCATTTTTTTAACACAACCCACAGCCAAATTTAATGCCTGTAATTTTCTTCAAAACCATCATATTAAAAATTCGCTCTCCTTCTTTATTGTCACGGCACACGGTCCTTTTTGGTCCCAAAACGTGAGGAGTTGAAAAATGACAAACCACATCTGATAAAATACAATACGTGGGTTGGATTTTGCAGGCAAAGTAGAAGCATCATAGAATGAGACAGCTGTTGCTGTCTCAGTAGACGCAGGGCATAGCGTCCTCAAACACTGACAGCGGGAAAGAGGAAGAGTCAGACAGCCGTATCCATGAAGACGCGTGGAGACGGACAGGAGATGGACACACCGCAACTAAAGTGCCAGGAGCCTGACGGGATGTATTGATTATTCAGCGTAACATGGTTACTGAAAGAGATTTTATATAGACACTTTGATATAGTGTGGTTCTCTTTTGCAGTTTATGTAGAAGATTAGCCATGAAGAAGAATTAAAGTACTTTTATGACTCTAAAGAAATTTGCAATGGAAAGTAAGGGAAGACATTTTTGTGACACACATTTTGCAATTTATGCCTGGAACAGTAGATACCATAGAGTAGTAGTAATAGAAGTAGTATTTAATAATTTTATTACCACTAATACCACAATTCAAAAACACACTATTACATGTTAAAGAACAAATGTACAGTATTGTCAACAAAATATACTATTGGCAACAAATGTAAAATTACTCCTTTTGCAACACAAACATTTTTCATAAATTAAATGAATATTGATAAATTAACATGTAAAACTCCAAATCAAATTATTCATTTTTCCAGCAATAAAATATTACATTTTTTAAGTCAACGATATATTTAATGAGCTGTAAATTATGAAAAACTGTAATATAATAACAATAAACGTTGTGACTATTGGTTGTAGTTGATTCAAAAAGTGCAACATGTGATAGAATGTAGTTGATTCAAAAAGTGCAACATGTGATAGAATGTAGTTGATTCAAAAAGTGCAACATGTGATAGAATGTAGTTGATTCAAAAAGTGCAACATGTGATAGAATGTAGTTGACTACAGGTACAAAGTAGCAGGAAATGAGAGCACTTTTCTTGAAAGCAGCTTTTCTTGGAAAGCACAGTAATTGAGTTGAGGCACTTACGTGCAGTGTTATGCACATACACTTACAGTCTTCATTCAAAATACGACCAAAAATAAGACCATACACTTACATTCAAGCCCGTAGCTCGTTTTGTCACACATATATCAATCCTGCTCACGCATTGTTTACACATCATTTCCCTTAAAGTTGTTCGGAGACGTCAATCTTTTCTATCCAATATGCACAACAAAACAATAACATCTTGCTGCTGTCTCTTTTATACATCGTTGTCTCTCTTCCCTCAGTAGGTTCATGCCGTTGTTTTGCATCCTCCATTTCAGCCCAGTCTTCATCAGCTTCATCAACTCATCATTTCAGCAGCCTCATCAGCCACCACCAGGTCTGGACACGATGGGGGGAGGGGAGAGGGGACGTCCAGCGCAGAATTTAACCTCATCTATTAGTAATAAACAATCATCCTTCGTCTCTCCTGATTAGAACGACTTTGTCTGAGGTTTCCTCTGAGCTCCCTCTATGACGAGACATCGATCAGTCACAAAAGCCCAAAAGTTTCACAAAATGAAGCAACGGGTGCACAGGACTCACAGACTGCGTCATGCAGTTTCAACAACACACAAGCAAACCCAATTACAAGGTCATCTGTGTGGCGCTGCTTTGTTTTTCCTTTCTCTTGATGAAAACAATGCGCTGAAAATGTGCACACAAGGCGTGTGCTCGGAGCGTATTGGGTTTGATTAAACAACGCGCTAAATGACTCATCAAAACGAAGGCCCGCAGATTATCCAGCATGAAAACAGTCTGAGGCTGAGTTCCTCCCTCTGCCAGCAGATGTTTAGCTGCAAATCAAGACCCCTGACAGGTTTAGGGGAACAAATGTCAAATTCCTCTGATGAATAGAGGTGCAAGGAATCTATGGAAGGCATAATTACAACGTTATTGATTCACATGAAATTGTTTGTCAGTCTGCGGAGAGTTGGAGCTCATGCGGAGGCGGAGCAGAGTGATCGAGCCCCCCGACGGATGTTAGGTACCTCGGCTAGTACTGTAATTTAAAGTCAAACAACTCATAGCACTCTTGCTTCCCAGCGTATTATGTTCAGCGGTATTGTTCCCTGATTGGGTTTGTGCTGGAAGGCCTCAGCAGACAGTAGATCATTCGCCTACGTTGCCATCAATTTTCAGTGGACCGTGGCTCCTGTTCTTCTGAATGAGCACAGGAGCCGCCGTAGGGTCTCTGAATTACCGTTCTCTAAGTTCCGCACTGTATGATCTACAGTCCATGACTAATCAAACTGCATCCTTCAATGCCTCAGATATTAATATTTGCAGCAGCATGTTTTTGAATCACAGCATACAGCTGAATTTTTATGAATATAAAATTATTAACAATTTGTTACATGATCCTGAAAACAAAAACACAAACAAAACTGGAATAATGGAAAAGAAATGTATAGACTAATCTCCTATTTGTGTGCACGTCATGTCACTGCATCTGTATTGTATGAAATAGCGTTTTTCTTTCCTCAAAATGACACAAAATAGCCCTGGACAAACTGCAGGCTAGCCACAGCCTGTCACTTTTCATTATTCTTCCATCACTGTTCAATATTGCATTGTAGGTATTTCACTAGCTGCCAACGCGGTGCACTTGGATTTACATACCATCATAACTATGGCCTTTCCAGCAGGCAAAGGCCAGCAAAGGCTGACATTTCCATTGCATTGCTCTGCCGCTGCAAGCAATAACACAACAGGAGGCCATCATACCGCAGTGACACTTGTGTGCACGATGCAGCCATGACAATCTTTGCAGATTAGCAAAGAAAGAAGAGGATGGATGAATGCAACTGGAACACTTTGATTTATCTAGCAAAGCTCAAGGAACCTCCAGCAATAAGATTGGGAGGCAGGTGTGTCACTATGAAGCAAAGGGGAGAGGGAGGGCATCATATACAGTTAATTGAGATGCAAACCAGTTGAAGTAATTTACATGCATGTCAATGACACATTTGGTTATTAAATACATATGTATAGCACCATCCTTTCTGATAAGCAAACTCCTCACAGTCAGAGAACAAACACTGCCAATTCACAAACAATACCTGACCAAACTCATTAGTTCAGGTGCAAACCATGCACGCACGAGTACACTCTGCACACCGAACTTGTTCCTACATTGGAAAGGTCATGTTTTTGCTGTGAGAAACATTCAGAATACAGGATCAAAGCCCTCCATTGGCTTTAAAGAAAGTCTTTTCACAGTTTCATTATAAGTATCAACTCAAATTTCCAAATACTGCTAACGTTAAATAACGTCAAAGAAGGTTAATGCTCTAATGCTGCAACCACTCACTACTACATTTTTGTATTAAAATAAAAAAGATCTCCTTCCACACATGCGTTTCAGCATCGTTATAACCTATATAACATGACCATTAGCGTACACTAGGGGTGGATTTGATTAGTCGTTTATGCTCAGTAAGCTCCCTAACTGAATGAAATGACCCGGAAGTAGTATAAGTGGCCGCCATGTTAAGAGTTGGTCAAATTCTTTAATGCTAAGGAAAGGAGCTTCACTGCTTCCTTATTTAGCTCTTTTAGGAAAGGAATCACTGGACCATCCTTTACGAAAGGAAACAAGATAATTCCGCCTCACAATTCCACCTCACAATTCCTTGCGGCGCCATTAATTAAATACTGACGTGTCATTCAGCTATTTACGAGAAATAACGATCATAAACCGAGAAACGAAATAGTAAGTAGTAAGTAACAGTTCGGATGAGACAGGAGTGTGAAGGATCAGGAAAGGATACATCACTACTGCTAAGAACCAATCAAGTAGCGAACGTGGTTGTGGACGTGGCCGTTTCCAGACGTATCGGTTTCCGACTGTCCACGCGAAAGCTGGAGCTCACCCTCTCCGCTCTCCGCCGTCAGTAAGCCTCTACTCACTTTAACCTCCTGTCCACTGCTAGGAGCTCTCAAATGCCAGACAAAAGCTGCCAATAAAATCTCACCAGCAGCACCGGCTGAGCAATGGAGAATTCCTTTCAGTTGACGTCTCTCGTCTGCTTTTGCCAAATTAAAATCCAGGATTACAGCGGTGGAGCGAAGTGAGAGGGAGTGAGATAGGTCGCTGTTGCATTGCATCAACTCCAAGCGCTCATCAATATCTCGTAAGACGGCAGAATGACGTGGCCAAAGGTAAAAGTAAAAAACTTTGTTGGGACAGGACCCCATGTCAAACAGCGAATGTTGCTTGTATGAACCAAATGTTGTTTTAGTCCTGATTGTGGAAAGCGTGCTTCTGGTCACATGCTCACCATTCAGTACTCACGTGTTCAACATTCTTAGTCAGCAAACCCTTCTCAGATACAGAGGAAGGTTTAAGTAGTGAAATGAGTGAGTAACTGTGTAAATTGCGTAAATCAATGAGAATATTACATTTCCATTTTATATTTCTATTGTCATATTTGATAGTAAGTAAGTTTCTTTACTTTGGCTGTTTTTGGAGTCACATTTGTGAGACCTTGCTGCACCTTTTTCTGGTTTAAATGAATGTTTATTGGACTGTCCAACGCTGATTTATGGTTATGGTGTATAATTAATGTTACCATCGATGCCACAGCTTCTTTGAAGCCGATTGCGCTTCAGCATTTCTGAAGGATATATTGCCAGTGAGAAAACCTCCTTCCTCAAGTTCATCTCAAGTGCAATAATATCCCATAAACTACGGAATGAAAAGACTTCTGTTCACTTTAAATCCATCAAAACAAAAAGCAACATCGGCAATTGCACTGAGGCAAGCTTTTCCATTCCACACGTTTTCTATCTTATTGACAGATGGATTTCAAAGGCTCACACAGAAAGTGCGGGCGGGATAAAGCTTATCTGCCCTAGTCCTCGGCAGCTTGTAAAACAGTCCTGGAACAAGTGCAATCTCTGCGGTGATAGATTACAGCCCTGGTGTTAGCTCAGCATTCACGCTAGCCGAGCAAGACAATGGGATTGCTCTGAGGCGTATCATGGACGCCTCGCACACAAAACATTTACCTTCAAATCCGTCTCAAAATAACCATGGAGACAGCGGGTCTCATTAAGGGAGATGGAAACACCAGATATTGCTTTGATTTCATTGTGTCATTGTGTTTCTCTTACACGCAAGTGTATCAGCTAAATTGGCCTCTAACAACATTCTTGAGGTCCCACCTCAATTTATTATTCAGTATAAAAGAGGAAATCTTTGTTTGATTGATATCATTTTAAAGACGTCAGCAATAAAACAGTCAACTATGGAAAACAATCGATGAATATCCATGCCAATTGTTCAGTGGAGCCTTTAAAAGGTCAGCTTGACGCCCTACATCAATACTGTATATAGAGAAAAATAGATACTACATGGAATTCAGCGATATCCCCAACATTTCTCTCAGTCAAATCTTGCTGAAGCCAGCGTAAAGATACCCACCAAGCATCCAATATGAATCCTAAATGCCTTTTACCTTTGCCATTTCTTACAGAATTCAATCTGTGTTTTTTTTTAAGCTGGATACAGGCAGCAGCCATTTTATCCGTCATTTTATACTCTGTCGATTTGGCTTATGAGTGACTGGCTGTCCCCCTTTTCTGCGTGGTGATGGACGGATCCAATAGGATCAGACAGTTTCCCAATAGTGTTAGAAATGTGCAAATCGGCCAACCAGAGCCGTATTTAGGAAAAAATCCAGATCTTTAACTCTTGCCATGAGGCCTGCAGAAACGCCTCTCTTACAGTAGTTTATCTTCATCAAAGTAAAACTTTTCATGTTTACTGTCCACGTCTATTCGTAGATGTGTTTTTAGCCTGGTATCTATATGTTATATAGGACCTGATACCTTATTAGTGATTTTTATTCAGGTGATTATCAACATTGTAAGGTCTTTATTGTGTGTTATAATACGAGTAGATGAAATCCAGCATTCTGATTGGTTGAGAGTGAGTCACAGTGGGTACATTATTGAGCGATAATGTAGAGTTGCTGTACACATTAGCCCGAGCGTTCCATATCACTGCTCAAAGTAACATGTTAGATTTTGCGAATTTCAGCTTTCAGTGGCGATCGCCGAAATAAGACCCGGAAATCGCACAAATGATCGGTTTCAGTCAATGCCAGCTTTCGCAACCGGACAATTAAGGTGGACGTCATCAGCAATGTGAATGATGGATCCAATACTTTTTACACGCACGTATGGGAACGACTTTTTTCTCTGAAATTACTATTATAATGACTATATAACTATTTTGTGCTGAACGGCAGCTATTTACTTACTATTTATAATTTTAAACCATATTCAAAAAGCAATTAGGTACTTTAGGCAGTACTTTATCTTCAATAATTTAAAGTACAGCGTCTCGTACCTTCACCGGTGACATAAAACTGACTTTTGACATCGGAACACTGTTGCTGTCGCTTTATCATGTCAGAATTAATATCTAGATACACAAAGTAGTTCCACAGTTATTACATTTTTTTGGCCATAAGTTAAAGGGATTGTTATTGCAGCGTTATGCTCTATCTATGATACCATGATAATCAATGCTACGGTTTTTTCACTTGGTATATTTGTACATTATATACGGCGCTGTAAAGGACCTTCCACATGGTCTAAATTTTACTTGCTTTTATTTATTGTTTCTAAAGAAGCAGGTGGGAATTATTGAAACGTTTTTGTCATCACAGATGTTCCTGGACGCCACTTGCATGCTTTAGGAAACAATGTCTCCTTTTTATTCCAGCTATCTCACAACATCTGCACACAGATAATGAAATACAACATAATGCTGTGTTCTGCTCTTTGGCTCAAAATCTCGTGTTTCCATAACACTGAATATTCATGTGCACATAATGATCAATGTTGAAGTTATGAATACATTATTGTTGACAGTATTTGTCAAAGGAATGTTCAATTTTATGTGAAATCTGCTTTTTTGCTTTCTGGCAGAGGGTCAAATGTTTCATGTTGAATAAAGTGTTAAAGTCCATTCAGACAGCTTAACTTGATTGGAGACATGTGAAAACAGCTAGTTTCTCTCTGTCTGACTTAATAATAATAATAATCATACTAAGTAACATGGATTATCTTGTTTAAATTCTACAGAGGGTATCATCAGCAATATGCGGATATAGGAGGGTTATGTGCAAAATAGTGAACAGCTCCCTTAAGACATAGTCCGGCTAGCTGTTCCATTGATCCGCAAGCTTTGTGCTAAGCTACCCGGCTGTTAGCTGCTCCAACCTTGACAAAAACGTATCCAAGAGCTCGCCCATCGCTCCGCCCATCAAAAATTATGGATATTTCCAAGCTCTGCCTGTAAAACTAATTTAAAAAGCTACCCACCGTGTAGATCTGATCCATTCTGATCGTTTCGCATCTCTCATCCATTACGATGGGATGGGATTGAAGAAGAGAACCCAGACTAAAACATGAATACGGTAATATCCCAAAATGTTCCAGCTTTGAGTAAAGGGCTCCTACTTGAGGGTGAACTTTTTTTCTCCGGAATGGAGCCAATCGAGAAAAAATAGTTTCATGTCCTTACCATGAAAAAAAGAGATATGATCTACAAAGTTGAACTGTGATGAATGTTCTCATTAATAAAGCTCAGCAGGGGCACAATAAGATGAATAACTTGTAGGGGCCTTAAAATGTTGGTAAAAAGTGTCATTTTTTAATATTGTGTGCAGTGAGAAAGAAACATGATGAGAAAGCCCTCAAATGTCTTTGAGTGTTTCATTGAATAGACACTTGAATTGAATAGAATAGAATTGAATAATTCAGATTGTCTATTCGGATTGAGATCTTTTCCCAAAAAGGTTCGGAGGTCTGACAACAAGTCAATGCTTCATTCAAACTCTACATTATTTCTCCCTCTGCCCATTTTTCGGATGGAGACAAGACGCCTGAGCGTTGTAATTCCTGCATGCCTGTTATGAGAAAGCGTTATTTTGTCAGCTATCTCTATTATCTGGTTAAGAATACAGCAAGATCAAGATACATGGATTTTTTGTGGTAGGTTTTGCTTTTGCAGCGTCTGCAGGTACACAATGTTCGGAGTTTGGCGAAACAAGTTATATCTAAAAAGAAAATTGTGATAAATTGCCACAACACTAAGATAATATCTTTCCCTTTCATAATGTCGTCTTACTGTGCCTCATGTCCACTGTCTGATGGCTAAATATGAGGGCATGATAATATTTGTAAATCGTGCTGTAACCCTTGGATTTCTAACCAGAAAAGGACCATGTAAAAAATTCTTTCTCAGCCCCGTAAATACCACTGAAGATTAGTGGAACCATCTCCTGCTCATCCTGTTCACTCGCTATAATAAAATATTACACAATAACAATTTGGACTTATGTAAACCCCCCTTACTGCTTCTCCTTTTTATTGGAGCTGATAGGCTGGGCTGTGCCATGTCTAATCACAGGAATTCATTTGGGGGAAAGCCAGGCAGCATTAAACGATCCAAGCTGCCTGAGAGGATCAGATAAATCCTTGTGTTCAATAAACCAAAGCGCCTTTCCTGAGCGCAATCATTCTTAACGGGCACATGAGTGCTGATCCTAATCCTGAATATTTGCCATGCCTAAAGCCAGAGACGGAACCTGGCACAGCAGCCCCCTATCTGCTCTGAAAAAAAAACTAAGATGGTTTGGCATTAAAATAAATACATTATTTTTGATATTTTCATATGAATATCGTACATTGAATGCTACTGTTGTTCTTCGACTGCAAAATAATCGACTCTTTGATAAAAACTATGGCACATAAAGTGCTAATTAAATTGCTAAAACATAATTTTTGCACCCTGTAGAACATCAATGGATGGAAAAGTTATTAATTGGCATGTCTTTTTTTCTGATTTTGTGTCAAATTGGTAACGATTTAGCTTCAGTTGAATGAAGACCAAGCAACTCTCTTGACTTTAACAAAATAAGTCCTCAGATAAAACAATATATTTATTGAGAAAATCAAAACCAATATTCAAAAAGGTGAAAAGGGAGGATACTGTTTTATAATAAGGCTTGTCATATTCACGCCAATATAGTATGTCTTTGGTGTGTTTTTTTATTAGCTTGTGATTACTAATAAATCTATTAAATAGGAGTTTCACACATAAACACAGATATCATCAAAAGAAAAGCCAACATTAACATGTTACAACAGCTGCTATCGATTAACAAGTGCAGAGAACCTCCCACAATAACAAAGATATTGACGAGCGGGTAAACCCTGGATGTGGGATTATGCAGATTACCAGCGTTGCTACAGCAATTGATGAGAATAGAGGTCATTTTCTATCCCTCACCTTGGACAGTTGGATTTCCGTAGTCCTCTCCTCCACCCTTGTTAACAAGTAATTACACTGTGTGTCAAGTTATCACTTTGCAATTATGTAATCTGACAGTGGAATGCCGCTAGCCTGGTATGATGGGGTCTCAACACTGTGTCATGTGAGTGTTGTTAGATAAATGGATGTCAAATACAGGTTGCACCGAGACAAGAGAGACACAAAAAGGTTGGCCTCTCTGTGCAAACACACTTTGAAAAAAAGCTTTCGGAGAAGCAACGCTGGATGCATTTAGAAAATATCATTTGGTTTGATTTTAGATTTAGCGTCATCTCTTTTGAAGCAGAGCAAGACGTTTTTCTCTCAAAGCGTTACGTAGCTGTTTACTTACATCCAAATGTCTTTTATCTATTAATAACAACTTTCCCTGAGGATCACAAAATACTTTTTAATATTGTTGACGCTGTGCTGGCCTCAATTAGTGTTTTCTACATACACGTGAGACTATATACATATAAAGACTACATATATACAAAGTGAGACTATATACACGCTACATACCTGCTCTAATGTGAAATATGATGAAATGATCCCACCAATCATGTGAAACTTCCGACCTTTCCCAGCATTAATCTCCAGAGTATTGCTATTACAGCATATTGTGCTGGAGTAAGAGCTTGATGCATAAAGAGTTATCGGTTTGAATGTAATTACCACATCTCATTCCCCTCATTCCCCCAGCAATAAGCCCCATTTTCTCATTAGGTTTTCCCCCTTGAATAAAACACAGATTGCATTTAGAGTGTTCTTGTCTCTAAATAACCCTTTAATGGTACAGCAGACATACTGATTATCGCCACCGTCTGTGTTGTCATCATCATTTATGTTTTCTATCATCAGCTGTAATACTCAAAATTGGTTGAACACACCTCAATAAGGGCTGCTTTCACTTATGACTTAAACCAAAATCACATTTTTCAAAATACACATAACAGCGCGCATGAGATTGAGCAGATTTAAAAGAGAGTTGAATCAAAGTAGAGAGGAGGAGATTCTCTAAATTAAAACCCCAGATGCTAATCTCCTCGGAATCCTTCCTTCGACCTCATCTGGGTGACAACATGTCTGCCGGCCAAACAGATGTTTTTCTATGAGGCCTTTTCTTTAATCGTGTCAGGACACACAGTGCCACTGGCGTCTCCTCGCATGGACACAGGCGGGGCTCACACAGGCCAGCGCTCATCTATTAAATGGCCGCAGACAACTCGGTCTCGGGTACCATAGTGTACAATTACCCCATTACATGTGTTCATTACTTCTCCTGTATGACTTCAGCGCTGGTTTGTAAACGTTTTTCACTCTTAAATCCTTTTGTCGTCAGGAAGGTCTGTGACGTGTGACAATAATAACGGATTTCCAACGTTCGTGCATCATTCCTGTATAAATTAACTAAAGGAGATTAAAATACTGTCTGTCACAGGGGGTCATTTGTCACCTTATTCAAGTGACTCCTCCGGTCAGATCTGATTTATCCTACAGCTCCGACATCACTCAAACTCTAATCCGCTCTCTTCCCCCCCCAGAGGGAATGTGGCAGATGTGAATCCATGTCGTGTGAGGTTATGTCTGGGCCCGGCTAGTCCATCTTCCTGTCTGTTTTCTCATTTGAATGAACCCCTTTGGGAACCTGGGGTGCTTCTGATGACATGTACGTCAGAACAGAATCAGTCCCCTTTATATTCAAATAGGTTTTAGCAATTGCAGCCACAAAAAAGGAAATGAAATATCATACGTTACACAACACTGGAGACCAAATCATTACACAGCTGCTGCATAAGAATAAGCAACATTTAGAATTATTAAGTGGCAATTCAAGACACTTTCTGTTCCATCTATCTATTCCAGGCCCTTTGGAATGCTGTACAACATCATCGAAGTATTGATGAAATACTACGGACAAGTTTCAAGTACACTTTTGCCCCCATTGGACGGGAAATCACTCAGTCAAGAGTAGCGAGTGATGACAAACAGACAAGGCAATGTGGAAAAAGTGTTACAGAACAGATTTAAAATAAATGGGGTCGAACAAGAAGAATAGTTTAAACGTGAAGACATGCCAACAATTAAACTGATAAAATGATTTTTTTCATATAAAAAATCCCAACAAAACACATGTACGCCATGAAACACAACTAAATGTTTTGGCAGATTGCAAAATGACTTGGCAGTTAAAGCTGGTTGGGATTCATTAGTTGCTTTGTGTTATGTTTGGTTGATATAAATTTGATTCCATTTTCATCTGCAAAGCTGTTTTACTTCAATTTATATATATATATATATATATATATATATAAATTAAATTCAAAAAGGATGCAACAACGGCGGCACGGTGGCGTGGTGGTTAGCACTGTCGCCTCACAGCAGGAAGGTCCTGGGTTTAACTCCGCCCAGTGGCCTTTCTGTGTGGAGTCTGCATGTTCTCCCCGTGTCTGCGTGGGTTTTCTCCGGGTTCTCCGGCTTCCTCCCACAGTCCAAAGACATGCTCTGGGGATCAGGTTAATTGGGGACTTTAAATTGCGCGTAGATGTGTGGATGTGAGTGTGAATGGTTGTGTGTCTCTGTGTAGCCCTGCGATTGGCTGGCGACCAATCCAGGATGTACCCTGTCTATCGCCTGAAGTTGGCTGGGATAGACTCCACCCCCCGTGCAGTATAAGCGGTTTGACGATGGATGGATGGAGGATGCAACAACAAAATATTAATGATTATAAACCAAAAATGTCACAACCTCCAATGTGCACATCTATACTGTGCTTGCTAAAAGCGCAATTTACATGGCACCGGCCAGGGCTCCAAAACACGCTTTAAACATTGTGTAATTCCTTTCTAAAATAACCAAAGTTAATGGGTGCATAAATAAATTCACAGCTCATTTCTTGCAAACTCCAGTTAATGACCTCTGCACACGAAACCTAACTAGGGTCTGTAAGTCTGATGTTAAAGTCCCAGTAAATTTTGGATTTATAAAGTTAAAACTGACGTCTCATTTGGGCCGCACCGGGCCCTCGGAGCAGGGCCGAGGGGCACTGGAGAGCTTCATCATCCTGACAGAAACTGACACCTCGGGCGTTCGCGGGCCACCAGCCTCTCTGCGTCCTCCCTGGGTGAGCAATTATGTGGGAATAACCAGCTTTGTGTCATTCCTTTTGGCTCTAATACCCCTTCCTCTTCATTGAACATCTGAAGGGGAGAACCACGGCACCAATGGCCGCCGTTGACTCTGTTTTAATTAGCCACGTCTCCCAATTATAAACCAGAAAGAAAATCCGGAAGTCTCAGTGGGTATTCCCCTTTCTATCCGTTTTCCCTCCCTATTGATTCACAGCGTTGTGTACAGTGTGTAAATGTGTCCTGAAGGTGACTCGGATGGCTTTTCTAATTGGAATGAGGGGATCCTAACTTGGTGCAATGGAGATACTATCAATCAATTGTGCGATATTGGATCTTATCCTTTTCTAATACATTGTTCTGGATGTTTTCAGTCCAACAAAATGATGGCCCTTTAAAATATTCACACAGCAGATGGCAAACACGACCGCCACTAAATTCAAAGTTAATAGGACAAAATGTTTAGGGTTTTTAAATGCAAATTGTCGTAGCTCACTCATGGCCATTTTAAAATTGCAATAATCAGAACCTTTTGAGACCTTGAGTATCACAGTATCACAGCGACATCATCCTTTTTGGTATAGACCATGCCCCTTTGAATATTAGTGTGCAGCAGAGTACGGCGTGATGGAGAAAAAAAGATCAGCTACTAAGCGACTCAATACATGCGTTCTGGAAAATACATTCTACAGAAAACGGGAGGACTGCAGAGTCGAGGTGAAGTTACTGCCCCGTGCATTTCCAAGTCTTATTCATGAGTGATGCCAGAAAGGATTGTGAAATTGACCATTACGTGTCACAAAAGGTCGCAATAATTGTTCAATACGAACATAGCACATTTTCAGACATTCTCTCCTCAGAGGCATTCAAGCCGAATGGGTTGAACACGCAGAGAGCAATGAAAGCAGTTGTGCGAAGAATGAAAAAAGAAACCTTGAGTGAGACGGCCGAATCCTTCATGCTTTCTCACCGCTGCACACATGGTCATCGCTACTTGAGTGTTGTTGGCCATGAGATTGCCTGATCTCTAAGGCGAATGCGGGCGAGGAGAGGGTGTTAGACGGTGTTCAACAATCAGAACAGGACTTGGTCCCCAGCAAACTTAAAACAGCTTTCGTATCCCACTGAGGTGTTGAACAGAAAGCTGAGTTACGTAACGACAATCTCAACCACCAAACTGTGTTCTTACCCTCATATATTCGAATGATGTATATATTCTTTGCATTGACAGTACATTTCATTGGCAGTCAGTATTTCACAAGCTTTCCCTTCTACTTGAGGAAGTGACTTGCAGTTTTTATCTGCTACAATCCCATGTTATGTTTGGGTTCACCTGTTTGGCATTAAGGGTTACTGATGTAGCTAATCTCCAGGACAGCCATCGGTGAACCTACAGAATGCCAAGCTGTTACTTTGTACCATGACACTAATAATACTCACAAGTCATAGAAATATTTATTTTTTCTTACATCATTCTACTGTGGGAGCAAAGGCAAATCAGTTGGAAATTTTTAACTAATTCCTGGACAGCGGAATGATAAAGAAGTAACTTAACGTTATGTTCTAATTTTACACCCTTGAGGTTTGAAACGTTGTAGTTAAAAGTTGTTCAACAGAACAAAACTGCAGTTTTGGCCAACACATCCCAAAACATCCCTTCCACCTCTCAAACCACAGCTGCAGCACAACGTAAGGCAACGCTCCTTTTGCTGCTCCAGTTGTTGCTCCAGTTGTTAGGTAGTTAGGTAGTTTTGTGGGAGAAGTTGTTTTTTGATACGGAAATGATGATTTAGTACAAGTGAATTGAGCCTATTTGACTGTTCCTAAAGGCTTAACAGTGTCTAATGTTCATGTGTTATGAACAACTTCTGCAGGGAGACAAATAGGTCACCTTAGCCTGAGTAAATGTAAGCAGCACTAAAGAAAAAAAAAATGTTCTCGTATGATGCATGTTGTTATGTATGTTTAAATTCTACATTGCTTTCTAAATGTTAATCTGAGAAACCTGTCGTTCAGATATGTGGAATCATTTGCCCTGTGATATTAAGAGGGAGAGAGCGCGGGAGAACAAGTAGGACCACGCACTCTAAAAGCATTTCACGCTGGCCAATGTTACCAAAACTGAATAAACCCCTCTTGATGTACATTTGCAAAGATGTGGTTAGAAATGCCACCCATTTTCTCCCTGTAGTTAAGTGCACTCTCATCTGTTGTGCTTCACAAAGTGAACCTCGATCTATTTCCAGGCCTTTGAAGGCGAGCACTCAATTGATTGACTAGCTGGAGCAATGTTTACCTTACGCTGTCTTTATGTTGTCTTCCAGGACGGCTCGTGGTGGGAGCTCAACGTCCCCCGTTGAAAGGGTAAGTATAGGGGAATCTTGGGTACCTAGCAGCTGTAGTCCACCCTCCTTTTGAAAGTGCTTATTTCAAATAATGGGTGCATACACAGTGAAACATGGGCGCTGCGTTGGCATTTATTCTTCATACTACAAGCAAAATTGAAACTTTTATGTTACGGTCCATTTCTCTCTTTGAGCTGTTATTTTCTGATCCAATTTTGGATTTTTTGTTAAGGGTGTATTAACATGAATTTCGGGCATTCCATATGCTTGTGTTTCATGCAATGTTGAGATGTCCAAAGACATCAATACAAACCATAGGGATCATATTTTACCTCAGTGGGTAAATTTGCAGGAATAATTGTTTATGTCATTATAATGAAATGCTGATATACCTTCTCACTTTACAGTACATCTTATAAAGAAGAGTATTTAATAAAGAGAGAGGTGAGCATTCAGTACAGTGTTAAAAAAAGCACACTGGCGATGTGCCAGTTACTTTAATTGCAACAAACAAAGCTTACATTTTGCATCCTAGCACTGACCTTTCTCTTTTTTAAACTTTTTTCAATCTACAAAAGATTACAGAAATTGTATTGTATGCATGTAGAATTGTAACCCTTTCTTAAAAGCACCCGTGTGAGTTTTTGTATTGGGACAAAGATTACCCACACTGCGCTCCAATCCATTTCTTTTATGCTGCACTAGCCATTGCACTGGAAATCTTTACCAGCAAGGTGTGAAGTGACCCCTTGGGGCGATATGGTGGGGTGAGTATTGATTTCACAGCAAAAATTGGTGGTCTACTTCGGACTGTTTTCTTGCTTTTCATGTTTCATATCCAACCAAATATCTAACTTCTTTTAGCGCAGTTTCAGCCTCATGATGGTCGAAACTCACAACTAAGGATAATCCAGTAAAATGTGGTAATTAATTGCAATTAATTGCTTTCACTTTAACTACTTTAAAGTTACGATACTGTTCACCGTTTGTCAATGCGTAGAAAATGTGCCTCTCCCTCTCCAAGCTCGATGAGGCCGGGTCTCTACTCACCACGGCACACACTTTTAGCAGGTCATAAGTGATAATTAAGAGGGAACATTTTGGATCATTTTACACATGGTTTTCTAGTAAATTGCTGCAAGTTACACTTAATTCACAGAGACTGAACCCCGACGGGAGATGGGTCTATTATCCACAACAATAACAGCAAGCAACGTTGGTCAGGCAGGTCACTTTTTTCAAGTTTATGGTGAAACTGTGGAGGTGCTTAATTTGTGGTGAAGTTCCTCATTGATCTGAGCACACATTTATGCAGAACGCACTGTCAAAAGGCAAATTAGTTTTTTACCGACCGAGCAAATGTTGAGTATGAGGAGCTCCTTGAGGAAACTGATATTGTCACAATGCGTTTTTGTGCCAGACCAGCAAGAAAATGCTTTGCACACAGACAAAATTGCAGTGATGCAGAAAAGAAGCATTTGGCCTAAATGCTAAAATAATGTAATAAGTCAGTAGCGTTCACTCAACAAGGGAAGCATAGCAGCTAACATTTAAAAACAGAAGAATCGTGATTGCAGTTTGTCCCTCACTATTTTCTGGAGACAACAGAGAGAAAGCGAAGGATGGATGAATGTGGAAAAGCCACACCTCAGGGACTGATGGAAACCTGCAGGCTGCTTGGAGACAGGAGCTCGCACGGCCTTGGGTTGCTATGGGAACCGGGGAACATTGCGAGTTGAATGGACACAGATGTCTTTGCCCAGGTTTGAACGCTCTCGGATCGATATGTCAGCTCACCCAAACGGGAAGGCGGAAAGAGAAAGATCCTTTACTACCTGCACGCTTCATCGCCCCTGTGAAGCTAAACATTCGTTTTATCTCCACAAGAGGTAAAAATCAAGGGAGACATTTAAAAAAAACAAAAAAGACGTGGGCCTATGTGTGAGATAAATACAAGGACAATGGAGATAATACAAGGAAGTGAAACCTAACACCTTTGTCTTTTTACAAATCTAAAATTCTCTCTGGTATAAATTCTTATCGTGTCGTATATTTATATTACAAAAAACATGTTGCTTGTTTCTGACGAAAGCGCTCTAGGTATGATCAGTGTTCTCGGCTGCCAGCTCGACTAATGAGGAATGGAGTCAATGTTTGCATAGAGCGTCCAGATGAAGACGGGCATGACGGAGACTCAAGGGAAAAAACCCACCGGATGATCCGGACCGTCATTCCTCTTCATTGACTCCAATGCTCAGGTTCTCTGATGCGATGTAAACCAAGTGAAAGGTATACTGTGTGTGTGTGTGTGTTGCAGAGAGGAAGGGTGGGTGGGGGCGTGCTGGTATTTTAGCTGCCTGCACCTAGTTGAGAAGACAAAGCTGGAGCTTATGCGTCTGTTAAATTAAAAGATTGCAATTACAATGTGACCCTCACTATAGAATTAATCAATTGGTTGGTCCTGAGTTGCCCTTGACAACTTTTCTGCAGTACCTGCAACTGTACTGCAGGATTTAGCTTTAGTTTTACTAAAAAGAGAACTTCACCTGTAGTGGAAATGATGTGGGAAGAGAGGTTGTGCACACCATCATCCAACAAAAACGTATTGACCAGCAGGATGCCAACCACATAATTAGCTACACAGCCACACTATGTCCGACAACAGCGACTTGACTTTGCTGAGGCAGCACCCAGCTGCAGCTGTAACCAAGTGCCTGTCAAAGCTGCTAACCCCTTAACAACAAATAACTTTAGACCCTGATATCGTTTTAACGAACGGGTCGTATGAAAATACCTCCTTCCCCTTAGGGAAAGTCGACTGTGTGAATGTGAATGCACCTGCTTCTCGTGACAGCCGCCCTTGTTTGCGCGCCACAAAGGTTGAAAGTGGTCAGAGCGAATGTAGAGACATGCCTCAGGATTTTGACAGTGGTTGTTTGCGTCGTGTGAATGTTGATAGGCTATTAAAAAAACAAATGTATTCAGGTTAGTTTTGTTTGAATACAGACAAAGGGTCCATCTATGCGACAAGTCAGTATTGAATGAATTAGTATTTAACCAAGAACTTTGTTTTCTTTGACCTAAAAGTGCAATAAAGGAAACAGGAAAGGTTTTGACAACTTCCTGAGAACTTACAAAACATTAAAAAAATAATAATAACACAGGCATCATTTTTATATGTTGGTATTTTATTTGTGCTTTTAGGCAAAAAGCCGGTCATTGAGTATGCCAGAAATAGTCAGATCTATGTGAATAAGTTTAATTCCCAAGAAAATAAAGAAGAAGCTTATTCTAATAAGAAGGCTGTTGCTTTATATGCCTGATGTTCTTCTTAAAATATTCAAAATGAGTCCACTGGAGATTAAAGTATGATGTCACACTTATTGTATGGATAACTGTGTATTGCCTTTATGTAAAGTAGAAACATAAGCAATACGGAGACAGCGGACGATGTTATCAGCAATCCATCACCTCCTTTCATTACAACTATCTATGGCATTGAGTCTGCATGTTCCTCTGGGTCTGCTTATGAAAGTTATCCCTAGTTTTAATTTCCTTCAGGTCCTTAGAAACACTTAAACTGGCCTCTAGGGAATGAACATAGACATTAAAAACCTCACATACTGATTCACATACTGATTGATCTCTTTAGTCTGAGATACTCGATAATTTTATTAGAAATATTGTCCATGACTAAACTTTTAGGTAGCAAAGGCCTTTGTCACTAATTCTGTCCATTGGTTTCATGAGTGAATATAGTCAGAATTGGATACGGTAAATCTAAATGACCGTTTCAGATTCCAAATCCTTGAGGAAATGAAAAAACACGTCAATTTCTCTGACACTCAAGGATTAACGTCTACAGCAAAAGCTCAAGACCTTTTCTTCTTCCCAACCCGATGGCACTCAGACAATTGCTCAGGACCCCGTCGGCCTCACTCTTTAACACTCTGCTTTTGGCAACAAAACCACTTGGTTGGATTTAAGAACATAGTTTGGCTTACAACAATTGATGTAACTCAAATTGCATATCCAACTTTTGTAGCTGTAGGCACACGGTTTGATTTGAGCCGATACAACTGGAAGGAAAAAGGAGGAACTGTGGAATTCATGCTGAACAGCTGTATTTGCTGATTTGATTGCTTTGAGAAAAGCAACAACAGTTTGGATCGCAGACCCACCACATCACGGAGAGTATTTAGCCCTGAGAGGACCGGAGGAATGAAGGGTTACTTGCAGCACGAGCCAACCCACTTCTTGTCAGAGGCCACCTGAGCCTGATTACGAATCAGACACACCAGGAGGAGGGAGAGACGGGGAGGAGGAAGAGAAAGCAGGGGGAGAAAAACACAGGCGCTGCACGACAGACGGACATAAACTGAAGGACGGAGGAAGAACTGTAACGTCTAAAGCTGAGGGGCGTACCGTGAAAGTTAGCAATGAATGGGGTGTAAATGGTGCCGTGTCAAACACTTTAACAGGCAGATAATTAAACACTTTCAAGATTGTGAAAATACTTTAATGCTACTAATGACAATTGATTCGACTGAATGAAAAAACAACATTCTTCCCAAACAATATCGTACATATTTCACCACTGAACAAAACACAAAGGGCTAAAATGCCATGAGTTATGGATATATTGGAACATACCACCAAGATAAGATACATAAGAAGCTACGAAACGGAAAGAGAAAACCACCTAATCTATTTTAAAAGCAGCAGCTAAGAGCTACATTTGCAACCAGAGAACAAGAGCGTCTCGTCCATTAGCGGCAGAGTGGAGGAAAAAGCAACAGAAGCGGAGCAGGAGAAAAGGCATCAGCTCCATCCGTCAGCTGAGCCATGATGGCTCCGCATCCGGAGTATCATCCAGAGTGCTCGGCTGCCTCCCCCATTTTGAAACAGGGCACTAAAATAAATGAAGGGTCATTTAGACAACTGAATGGAGCTCCAGTGGAACCAAACAACAAATGGGTGCTCTGATAGATTCATATTCAGCTGATGTCAGCACAGCCTCAGTATAATATTTATGAGTCAGCAGAGCTACCGTCATGTAGCATGAGGTTTAACCTGAAACGGAGCAGTTTTAGATTCACCACCAAACCAATTGAGAAGGAGGGCGGCTGATGTACGCTCGCACAAAGATAACTTATGGGAACTGCTAATGCAGGAATGATGCCAAATGAGAACCTGAGACTTCCGTAATGTTCCTGTCTACTTTGTCTTTTTGTGGGAAACTCATTCAAGATCCCAGTTATGCAATTTGCAATTGCACATCAACGTTTGTATACAATGTAACTCGTGTTTTCTCATCATTAAGCAGTGAGCTGCAAAACGAAGCTCTGTGTGTCATGACAGTCTGCACTGTGATGCTGCACACTGTTGAGTCACAATTATGCACAGCAGACCTGCTGGCTACTTATTGTGAAACCGAGTTTCAATAACCACAGAAGTCAAGGTGCCTACATGCACATCACAAGTGTCCTTTTCGTCAATTATCCTACACGTCTTCTCCACTTAAAGGTTTGACTTGCTCGGGACTTTTCTTTTGGTCCTACCCTGCGCCCGGGTGGGCCTCTTGTGGCCGCTGAATTGGCAAAAGTGCTTTCAGCACACTCCTGACCCGCTTGACTGCGATACGGCCACGTTCAAGGAAACATGCGCCCGCAGTGTGTCCTGTTCCGCTCGGAGCAGCCACCTTCGACCTGCGGAGGTGAAGAGACAAAAACAAATGCTCTGTGCAATAAAAGTACTGATTGTGAGGAAAGACAGGATGCAAATGGCTTTTCTGATTCCACCAGCAGCTCAGCTTCTCTCATATCATATTGTTTGTTCTTTTACTATTTCCACACATGGTTCTGATTTTTCACATGGTAATTTAAATCATTAACACGTGTGTGTGTTGTGTGTGTGTGTGTGTGTGTGCGTGTACAGTTGTATATTAGAAGGTGGGGTCTGAAATTCTGGAGAAATACTGTTGATATTGGAGTTCAACAGCTAAAGAAATACGCTCCTCCCTTTCAGTGTTGCTTCAGGAGGTTAGCTTGTAGCAGATTGAGCATTCCTCACACTGCTACTGCCTTTTCCTGTATGTATGTGTATATATATATCCATATATCCATGGCCTTTCCCCTGTGTATGCTGGAACAGCGTTATGAAGCTCAAATCGTTGTTTGTAACAGAATTCAAAGTCACAGCTATGAATGATTTTTTTTATTTAGGAGATATCCAACAACTTTGAAGAAAAAAGGGCATTGGATGTGAATTGCAGACTCCACCTTTAAGTTTTCGATTATATTAATAGCTTTTCTCAGCGCCAATGAACGTGTTGTGTGAGGAATGGTCAAATGACTGAGCTGCTCTTCAACACTCAGACACATTTAGATCCATTTGAATAAATATTTGCTAAGACCAAACTGCATCTGCAGCAGATGTGTCGTGCTATAGAGACGCATTTACCTCACGCCCATCCTATACTGTCTGAAGCTAATGACGAATCACCAGCCTTAACAAAAAGGAGGCTAATTACCTTATGTGAAATGGATGGGAGGGATGAACATGTTCAATTTGCTTTGGCATTAAACTCATATGAACTCATCAAATGTGAATTAGAGTCTGAGTTTGATTAAATGGTCGGTAAGTAACCATTAGGAATAAGACAGCTGAACACACACGTTTCCTCATCTAATTACACATGAACAGAGGACAATTATTATACTTTTTAGTAAGAGGCTGGCATTGAATTGAATATACGCCCCCAGAGTTTTTTCATACAAACCAAGCACTTCACCTTGAAACCAAGGCCAGAATAACTCTGTGTTTGCTTATAGTTTCATTTTTAAGGGACATGTGTAATGGTTGAGTTATACTGTTGTGTTCTTAAGGCCGTACCTTAAAACAGAGGCGCCCCCTTTCCCCACAAGCAGCCACTCGGCCTTATTTGATCCAGGCTGCAACTGTTTATTCTTTTTTTTAAGACGAAGGTGTGTGAGACGGCATGGAGGTGTGAAGTATGGGCTGAACCTCTGCGGAGCGGGGAAGAGAAAGAAAGTTGACAAAAGGGCAGAAATAAAGTGGCCGCCTCACAGAACAACCGCACATCAGTTGCCAAACGGCAGTCACTCCGCCGCTTTGCAAACTGTCCGTCCCGAGGCAGTTACGTCAAAAGTTGAGCACAGGACAAGGATTTTTCCCCTAAGTGAGGAAGAGTTAGGGAGCGTGTTAATACCAGCCTATTTACGTCCATCATTGAGGAAAACGGAGGCTCGGTCTGTATTCTGAGCTCGTCCCTGTCAGTCGGAGAACGGAAAGAGACAAGAAGAGATTTCACATAACGGGAAGCGACAGAGGCGACAGAATACAAATTCTGACTGCCATCACCATCCATGACGGGGATGTCATCATTGTGAGGACTTTGTTACGCTCCAGCAGCAACTTAATAACTCACTTAATCTCCACTTTATTTAGAAATCTGTGATGCTGAAAAAAAAAAGCGCTTGGATTGTTTACTCAGAACCACATATTTTTATTAAGTTTGGTATTGAATAGCACATTTAGATTCTGTCTCCGGTGGAGGGAAACAATGGAAGGCAGATTTGAAACCGTAAACAATTGTCAAGTGCTCAATAATGAAGGACGGCGCTGAGACTGACGCTCTTTTCATCCAAAGTTAATTAAGCAAATGAAAATGCCGTATTCATGTATTTCACAAAGTTAGTTAATTAGACTGCTGTAATTAGCCAGCCTAATCCCTCCCACTACGACTTTGAGTTTTACAGACCTGTGGATTGTATTTCCTTCCATCTGTTTAAGGCAGAAAAAGCTGCACTGATCAATATGGCACCACATGCACATGTAGTGAGAATTTTGTTAATGAAACTCAAATGTGTGGTTGCCTGCAGCTCCATGAACATCTTCTTGAGCTCGACATTTTATGTTTCATACCCTGAATCTATTTACTGTTGGAGTTCACTCTCACTGCCACAATGCTTTGCCCCAACAGGCAGTTCAGATTAACCCATTGAACGCTACTTGCACCAAATGATGGACAGACAACGTTACAAACCAGCTGATGAGCCAGATAATTCCCTCAAGTGTCATAAATAAAAGAGAATATTTCTAAGGTGATAGTGGATAAGCGGACGATTTTAGAATTAGAGAATAATAGTTATTCTATTGCCATTAAGTTGTCCCAACGCATGCACATTACCTCCATTGATGGTTGGGGGGAGAGGCTCTTCCACGGCCGTGCAGTGGGCGTAGGGTGGATTTAGCCGGAGCTCTTGGTGGCAGCCCTCCAGAAGTACTGCACTGCCCTCCGGTCCACTTCCACCTGGAAGCATCTGTCTAGCTGAAGCTGTTCTCTGCAGGGAAAGCCCAGCTGAGTGAACATGAAGTCAGTGATCCGCGATTCATTCGACATCGACCGGTTTCCATGACAGCTGAGGGATACCATAATATAGTGTGGAGTTTTTCTTTGTAATTCTCAGTTTCTTCACGAGTCCTTCTAACTTTTGCAGTGATGGAGCCTGTCATAACCTCTGTACGACTCGGATGCCTGAACACATCCATTGTAGACAATATTGATAGTGTTAAAATTGACGAGATGACTTACTTATTCATGTGTTTTCTTCAAACAAATACTCGCTTGACATACAAATTAGAAAATCAACCCGACTCATGCTCTTTTATTTATTGCATTTGACACATGAAGCAAAGATTTTAATGAAGGCGGTAAGAATAGAGATTTGAATTTATTATGTATAAACATGCTGTAAATGTTTAAAACCGGTCTGCCTCACGCAAGCATTGGTGCCTGCAAAGTAAACACTGTGCTGCTTGCAATTGCATGGTAAGAAAGTGGCATGGTAACAGCTGCGACGCACAACACATCTTCCCGTGGCGTGTTTGGGCTATAGAAAAATTGGCCAGTCTGTCATTTTCTCTGAAAGTATTTAGCAAAAATGTGTTTAAGAGGTAATACATAGTTTAAAAGATGGTCTAAATAATTTAAAAGATGTTGTTTGTCTCAATTTGAGTGAGAGATATAGTCGAAGATGGAAAGCACATTCTTACACAAACCATGCATCTGCTCATAGTTTATATTTGCCTCTGCCGTGGATTGTCACTTGTAACTACAATTTGGGTTTTTATTGTGTTTCAAGTTTCAGTATCTTTCGGTGTTTCATCCTGAGAAATCAAACAAACCCAAACCATAAAAACGGCTGCGCGTAACCTTCCCAGAAAAATAATCAAATCCACAAACTAACGCTTTGCAACCCAGCTACAAACCTCTGTGCATCCCTGTTTATCCACTGACAAAAGAGAATGCACTTTCTGTGCCATGGTCATTAAACACGTGTCTAGTGTGGTGTTGTACTCTAATAAGCCTTTTTTTTTCTAAAGATGCAAACTTCCTTTAAGCTAAATGCATACAGCAAAACATCATCATTTAGACCGGTGTCATCTACAGTGTGCGCCTGCACTCAACTCTCCGTACCTCAGATCCATCAACAAATCTTCACATTCAGTGCATAAATAGTTGCAGTTACACGAGAATATCCCACCAACACTCATCTGCAGAATAAAGCTGGTGGAGTAAATTGCTTTCCACAGGGATGAAATGTACAGCGCCAAGCGCTGCGGCACACAAGATTGCTCACTTGTAGAATACAGTCCTGTCATTGATAACTCTGCCACTTCTAGCCTGTTTCCGAATGCGTACCAGATTAAAAATGCACCACTCTCTTTTTGTATTTTTATTTTCTTCATGTATTTGGTTTAGCGAGCAGGTGAGACGAGCCCCATTACAACAGACTGGCTTTATGTCCATTAGTCTCTTCTATGCATGCATCACCATGAATTTTATTGCAAAGACTAATACACAAGGCGGTGTTGTAGTTCTCAAAAAAACTTTGTTGGGGTAATCAGGAAGCAATGACTAAAAACCCATTGCAGTATTATGATCACTGCTGGTCCATCACATGCTAAGTATACATTGGTTATTATTCATTTGTTATGGTCCAATAAACATCTATAGTTTTAGTCCCTACTCGGTTTTAATTGTTTCCACTAGTATATGTTAAAATGTTTGGCCCTGAAGCAGACGTTGAGAAAATCATATTTAGTTTGTTTCTGCAGCATTTACCAGGTAGCATGAAAATAAGTGTCTCTCTTTAGCTTTTCTGCTCGACAACAGTACTACTACATGTTCGACTAACTGACCAGATCTGCTTACCTACAACTGTAACTGCAAATGCAACACAGTTGCATGATTGGAATAAGTATTAGTCTGTGACAGACGTTAACAACAATGTTTTTTTTAATGAAAATTTCCCACTTAAAAATAACCTCTTTGTAACAACAAGTCACATAACGGAAATATCCACTTATTTCTTCGAAGGTACAGACACAAATGACTGCAGACCAATCAAATGGCTGTAGACAATAACACACTTGACCCGGGAAGGGTGCATGTCAGAACAAGTGGTCGGGTCGTATAACAAAAGGCACAAACAGCACGAGCCGCAGGTGACATTCCATTGAATAATCACACTTAGCAATCAGGACACACCGACTCGACTCTGCTGCACCAGCATGCCAGCTTCCGCTTCGTACAAATGTTGTTGCTGGGGGCTTTTTGCTCTGACCAGAACCTTTTCTTTGTTGTCATCTTGCCAAGCGTGTGATCCTCCTCTGGTGTGACAGGATCTCCGCTCAGAATAATACGTGCGTCTTCCCAGTTGCTGTCACGAAAACAAGCCTAACCCCCCGTAGTGCATTCGCCAGGAGGAGATGATGCCCCTGGTGTTTCCACTTTATTAGTTCCTTTACAATCTGGAATCTACTACGGTGGGAAAAAAATAATAAACCACCCCTGTGTTGGTATGCTGAAGACATTCAAAGATCTATTGCGTTGTATAATGACGGTAGACTTTGCAATAACACCAGTTATATTAGAATTGGAGAGTAGTTTTTCACTAAAACAAGAGCAAACAACTGCACCTTCGTCACAAGGCAGAACAGACACGCATTCCTTACACTTTACGACATGTGTGCAGTAAATACCCCGCTTCTGAATGTTTAAGCTATTATACTTCTTAAAAGATGGCTGCTATCCAGTAGCTTAATGACATTACAAAAAGGTTATATACCAGTAGAACGTTTGTTGTCTGACATTAGCTTTTTATTATTAATTAAGAATTGTATTGCCCCTAAATCAGACTACAGATAAGATACGATATCTAAGATAAGATAATTAGTGTGTCCAAAAGGTTTAGGACCTATTGTGAGAAATTGTTTATTGTTTTAATTTCCTGTAAATTGTAACAAAATACACTGTTGTAATGCTTTATGGAGCTGGTGATATTTCTTGTAGTGATATTATTAAAGAAGCTGAGATCTACAGAGTATGTGCTGGCAAAGCTACCTGCTTTCTCTTGCTCAGGTTGTGTACTTTTTGTGTACTCCCATGTGGAAGATGTGCTGTACTTTATCCAATGGAAAGCTACTAAAATCTCATTTTCACCCTTCAACAGAGTCAATCGGTGATAAAAACTCCCCTCAGGAGTATTAAATATCTGTTTTTTGAAAGGTTTTTTTGAAAAGGGATTTGATTACCTGCTCCCATTCCAAGAGCCCACGGACCAGCACAGGATTAAAGAAGAGTTCCTGGACTATCCTGTGCAAAAGGTTCTACGGGTCACTGGGGATGAGGAGTTCCACTGCATGGATGGTATGGTCAGACTCCAGCGTGAGCGAAATAGCTGTGACACAGGTAATCTCCAGCTCCCGTGACTCACGAAAGGGGGCACAGCTTGTTCTCTGCTCGCTCCACTCAGAGCAGCTGTTCTCACTAATCTGCATTACCAAATCTGACACCAGGAATCAACTTGCTCCGGAAAAGAGACCTTATCATCCATCATGTGGATTAAATGTTTATTCATTGAACTATGCTGCGACAAATAGGACCTCCTGATGGAGGTAGCAACGAGGTCAACATCTGGCGCTGCAGCACACAACAGGTAGCATTCAAAATGGGCCTTGTATTATCCTTAGATGCAACTTTGCTGCCCTTTACCCACATTCCTCCGCTTCCTTCCTGTCCATCTTCTGCATCAGCTTGCGTGATCTAGTGAGGTGTGCGTGCAATTTATCCATTCAGTCATCAAAATCGTATTCTTACTCTATTTATGTAAATAGCAAATTTAAATAAATGAATTAAATGAAACTTTCAAGTGAATTTGGGTGAAATGCTTAGTCCGGACGAGCCTTAGCGCTCAGCAGATCGAAACCTGATGCCAGCCAAAGATGCATTAAGATATTCACAGCTGAGAGAAGACAATCGGGAGGCTTTAACCTTATTTCCTGCAGACTGCCAGGATGAAATCCGGCAGACTGATATGCCAATCCCTCCCAAACCCTCAGATGAGCCTCTAATGTTGACGGAAGGGTATTTTAATATCCTCTCTGGGTGGAAAACACTTGCGCTGCCCTAAGATTCACCTCTATGGGACTAAGTGAACTCAAATTTTTCCATTTGAGGAAAAGCTCTTAAGAGATCTACTAAATGTTGAGATGTGGAAAATAAGTTATTGCAAATGTTACTATCCGCTTTAAGTCTGGTTTCCTTTGGGCATGGATTTACATTCAATATTATTATTGGTGCATTAAGACCATTTGCTGCAAAATTGTTACATACTCTACGTGCATGTTCAGAAACACAGAATATACAGAAAATATTAAACTACTACGGATGCCCAGCTTTACTGTATGTCAGCTTACGTCCTGACTCAAACACTCTTTTAGAGTCTGGAAATCTTCCATGTTGTTGCTTTTTATAAAATCCGTGAATAGATGCCACCTACTCTTGAAATCCCCAACTTTTAAAGTTGTTGCAATTATTTTTCTATAGAAAAATGTATTTGAACAACATTTACACAACACAATGAGAGTATGCTTTAAAAAATACGAAAATTGCATTAGATGTTTTTAATAGTGCAGCAAAGTCCCAAATTCAATGAAGGTGCAGCCGATATATATTGTAAATGGTAGTAAGAACAGACGTGTTTGTTCACATGTGTGTTTATGTATTTTATTTCATGAAAGGACAATATAGTTGAAAAGGAATATGATAATTGAATAAATAACTGGAATACTTTAATTTTGTATGCACTCACCTGGTGAGGAAATAATCATAAGGGAGTGAGTTTGTTTGTGTGAAGGTACTGTTTTGGCAGCTTGGTAGCCAGCGGATGAATGTATCTTATGTTAAACTGTGGTTGACTATATGTTTTGCACCTTTTGTTTTTGAATATGGTAAATAAATGATTCTGCCTCGAATGTGAGACGCATCACAATCTCAGTGCCACGTTGTATCAAACGTTAAATGAACATTGGAGCAGTCACCACTATTAATGGTTATGACAATGGGCCAACACTATTCCATAAGAACCTTTGAATTAAAAAAATGATCAATCCACTCAAATTTCTAAGTCAGCCTTGTCTTACTTAGAATTTGTATTTAATTTGGCTTTAGGAATAAAATCCTCGCAGTCTACAGAAGTCCTTTTTACACCTTTATTAGCTGTAAAAGTAGATGAGTTGAGAACAAAATGTGAATTACATGCAATAAATGCTCTTGGTCAGTTGCGAAGCAGTGACATCCCGGTTCATGCTCGGTGACTTAAAGATATAAAATCCCAAAAGGGCCAAAGCGTTTAATTGGATTACCTAAACCACTTCATTCCTCGGCTCCGGCGGAAAGTGAAATGCTGGTAATCCTTTATTGCACAGAAAAACTCTGCAAACAACGACGGGAAGGACACCAGGTTGGACTTGAACCAGGAAGTCGCTCTGTAAACGGATCAATGTTTACATCAGAAGGTTTGAGTAATGAGTTTCCTGTTGGGCAAGGAGACTTCTCATCGCGTTACAACAGTTTTGCTTTATCCGCGAATGTAAGGTATGGTTGAACAATCAAGATTATTGCAAACACAATCTTGTTAAAATCAAAGTTCCTTACATAAGGGTTATAGGTAAATATTGTAGTAATGATTAATACATAAAAAGGAAGTTAGACATGAGAGGCAAAAGAGAGGTCAAGCCAATTCTGTATGGACGTACAGTAAGTCATTGAGATCCTGTGCTACCGGAAAATCATCTCATGCTCATTTGAATTCCTCCTAAAATTCTCGTGGTTCAGTCCATTTAGTCTTTAAAGACTTTTTTATACTCAGACATTCAAATGAAAACAGCAATTTGCCAGTCAATGCAGAGATAATTTGAAGATGTGACATATCTCTGTGATTGTTGCAGCACAAGGGATGATGCTCTTTGCTGATGTCTTTGCTGAAACCCTTTCCATCTGTCAGGAGAGAATCATCCATGTGATCCAGAAATCTCCATGCACAGCGTGAGAGCCTCGTTGAAAGAAATCGGACATCAAACATCCAAGACGTGCCGTCTGGCACAAACTGAGGCAGCCACTGTCCACGATTTAATGTCTGCCGGACTCACAGGGAGATAAAGTACTAACTTGTTCTATTGTTGTAGCGATACGGGACGTCACTTTAATGGATGTCCCTCAATGAATCTTTCCTAATCGTCTTTGAAGAAAATTGAGTGCCACACTTACTCGACATGGGTGACTTTGTCCTTTTTAACGACACGGCAAAGGACCTGGAATTAAATATGTAGGTTCCTCAGAGAGTACAAAGCGGCCGTTCTTGCTTGATCTCACCTCTGCGGCCCGCGTAGTTGAAGTGGCCACACGTCTTGAGCGGAAGACTGACAGCTTCAGCAAAGACCTGAGCCGCCACACGATTGGCAGTGCAGAGCTCTCGGCGAGACAAAATCCCCTCAAAAAGTACTTACTGTCAAAACAGTCAATCTTCCTCTCTGAGGTTTGAGGGCAGAAGGTGAGAGAAAATCCCTGCGACAATCACTTTAGGTGATAACACACCGGGAGTTTTGCTATCTGGTTACACAGCTGTCCACCACGTGCTCATTCACACCTGCCGCCACTTGTTGCAGATTAAATTCATCAGGCATGAAACTCTTTTTGTACCTTGACAAATACGGACAGAACCACGTAGAGTATATTCTTCATGTTTATAAAGTAGTGTACGCGCGGTGCGGTTTTATTTTCTCAATCATGCACAGGACTCCCGTCTGTTTTCACCGTCATGGAAAATACCAGGGAAGGTTTTTCTTCACTGCACTGCTTTTTTTTTTAAATCTTTGTCAACTAACAAAAACTATTTCAAGCACTGTCTGTAATCATTGCTTTCATTCAGAGTCATCAAAAGTTTAAATAATAGAACAAAACAAAATTAACCACATATGAGTAATATCTTCATACATTTAGATACTCCACAAACAGTTAGCAAAACAAAGATGTTAATAATTTTCTAGTTCTGTCTCTTACACATCAATACTGTAAATCTTCATACAACACTTGGTATGAGGTCCTACAGAAGGAGGGAATTCCCTTAGAGTAAGAAACATAGTTGCTCGACACCTTGTGAAATCATTAAACAGGCGATTTAATAAATGTTGTTGAATAAGTCATGTGTCAAGGCTACTCTACGGTCTTCTTCTTCAGAGGGGGAATATGTAGACGGAAGATAAACATGCTAAAACAGGTGGGGGGTTCTGGGCAAAAATGAAGTGCTGGCAGTCAATGAAGTACAGGCGATCTGCTTTGGCATCACGAGATTATAAACCTCGACCACGAACATGACCCTGATCACCATGTGCCTCTGTGTGAGAGATAGTAAAACTGTCTGAGGTGGAACATTATTGCAGTTTTCTCAAGGCAAAGATAATCATTGGTTTAAAACATCCATGGAAGTGCCTTAACTACATAAAACTAGTTAAGTCACAAAAAAAAAAAAAACCTTTTGCTTGGTGAGCAAACAAAGCCCAACGAAGATTGTTCTCTAGTTGGATCAACCATAAAACATTGGTTGAGGTGAAGGAAATGCTGTGGTTACAGTTACATATAAAAGGCGAACCTTTACTGCAAACATTTGTTTAAATAAAGCAAAGTATCTAAGGCTTAGAATAGAATACATTGCAATAACATATTCATTGTCATATTGGACCAGGACCTCGCTTTGAAAAGTGAGGGCAGTTTGGGTACTGGAGTCCCTCGGCTGTGTGGTTGGCAGCAGTACCCCGGGTACTCGGAGTAGTGAGTGAGAGTTAAGCACGCAGGCTTTTACAGCATAACAGAGGCAACAAAAGGAATTTGGAGAAAGCGCGAGTCCCACCAACCACTAGAGGTCCTTGAGCATAACGTGCGCACCCAAACAGTGTAAAGTTTGCTGATTCAGAATGAAATATAAGCCGCGGACGGGCTCAGACGTGCAGGCCCACTCACGGATGCACACGGGCCAGAAATTGCATGATCGTCCTGGCGGATATGATAACAATAACATTTTGTTTTATGAAACAGATTAAACAAACAGTGTAGGAATCATTTTTCCCCTGAAGTTGATTTCCCCTCTGCATTGAAAATCAGCATAACAAGTGTCCTTAGCACTACTAACTCAGCAAGGTTGAGGATTAAAGGAGGATTCACCCCTGATGATATCTACCTCTGGATGTCAGGGCGGAGCCACTGAGAGCTGTTTAGCGAAGCAAAGTTGTAGTCAGAGATGAGTCACACGTCTTCATTTCACTGATCAACCCCTCCGCCTCAGCCCCCCCGGCACAGCTTGACGCACAGACACACCCTTGCGTCAATCTGACAGGAACAAACGGGGTGAAGTGAAGAGAGTGTGAAGCGCAGGCCAAGGCGACCTCGGCCTGCGCCAGCTGTGTGTGTTCACGCCGTCCTCGTGGCTGCACAGAGCGAGCAGCGAAATAACACGTGGATGTCGTTTAACAAATGCATGTTTCCTTTTCTTTATTGTTTCCTATCTTATCCTCTTAGTCGTCATTTAAAGCATATAATTAGTAAGATAAGTGGAATCAGTTGTGTAGTGATGGCGTTACAGTATTGTGGGTTGTTATTCTTTTCATGTTCATTTCCATAATTCTTCATCAATTCATGCTGATTTTCGAGGAGAAGAAAACTGAAACCGACGTAGTTTGATCACAACATTGGAGCTATTTTCTGTCCCTCCTTTAAGTGTGTAGGCAGAGCCAGGATATTATTAGCCTTTTTGAGTTTACATACTAAAAGTAGCAGGAAACAACTATCGATACTAAGTGGAAGCACAAACCAACGAGTTCTTCTTCTTATTCATACGACACATCAGATATCTTATGGCATATTTCAACAGCAACAAAACAATTGTTAAACTTCCATCTGTAGTGAGAACATAACATCTGTTAAACATCTGCTAAATTGAAATAAAAAAGGTTGAAATTGATCATAGCCTGAATATGTGAGAGCATTTTATGGTGTGACATGCAAATGCAGGATTTGCATATTAAGGGCTGGAACAGCTCCCACCCGCTGGATACGAGTAGAATAAATCTCCTCCAACCGAAGGAGATCTTTAAGAATTAAGTTTTTCATTGGCCTCCAAAATGTTGAAAATTGC
The DNA here is from genome assembly GCF_964276395.1 of Gasterosteus aculeatus. Lineage (NCBI taxonomy): Eukaryota > Metazoa > Chordata > Actinopteri > Perciformes > Gasterosteidae > Gasterosteus > Gasterosteus aculeatus. The sequence goes on along the minus strand of NC_135695.1, from coordinate 8,490,196 downwards.
TCAGTTGGGCTGCGCAGTCAAAGCCGCTTCCACTCAAACAAGCTGCACTAATTGCAAACTAATGCCTCTCGGTCAAATTAGAGCACATTTTACAGCAAAACACAGATTAGTGTTTAAAGACGATTTTAGCATGACCAATTTCATTTATTTTCAACTGTGACGTGACCACGGCGGAATCCCACTTCACAAGCAACTGCTGAAGGTTTTGCCCAAGCTCTTTTAGATAGAGCCGCGTGAAAAAGGAACCATTTTCTGCCACTACTGCTGCTCCACATTGTGCACCTTTATTAGAAGATTAGACATTAGCGTGAATGAAGAAATGGCAGCTACTGAAAAGCTGCTTGGGAAGACAATAACTGAAGCCAAATTATATATTTTTTGGAGGAAATGGATGGTACGGCTGTTTTCTTACATACATGCATTCAAACATGTTCATACCAAGGTCGGCGGTGCGGTTCAAAGGACAAATCAGTCTTCAAGAATCAGGGATCAGGAACCTTTTATTACCAAAATATTTTAGACATGAAAGGAATTTGAAGTTGGCGGTTGGTGCATGACATCAGAAAGTAAGACAATGGACAACAAGACAGACTAGACAACATAGTGGAAGAGGAATTTAAATTAAAATATTTTTACTGTAAAGGCTGTAAATGTAAAGTCCAAAACCTTTTTTTTTAACCACTTTGTACTCATATTGCATACAAGCATCTTATACGTACATTCTATTTGATAACATTTGGGTGTGTAGGTTCACTGTCAACACGAAACCTTCTAAGACATTATTATGCCACCATAATCAAAGAGGAGAAGATGAAATCTGCCTCTGAAAACTCCAATTAAAATATGTATGCCTTGTAAAATATGCGCATGGCTTTCTGATTCATTAAATTGACGTATGTGTTTGCTTGTGGACTCACTTCTTTTCAACCTCAGACCAATTATACAGCATTTCTCTCCCTCGGATCCGTATTTCAATGTGTATATAAAAGGGATGGTATTTTCCCAAGGTATTATGCTATGTAAGTTCTACTGTCAAGAAGATTATTTTAGAAATGGATATTAACGTCATAAAATGTATTTCAAAGCTCTGCTCTTGGTGAAGCTGTGTGATCCCCTTTCATTTAAATTCAAGGCCATTTCCTTTGATTGTCGTGGAAATGCTTCAGTGACCTGATAAAGAAATTTCAGCCTAGAGATTTGAAACATTGGCGGGGGGAGCGCCCCTCCTCTCGCCAATTTTCAGCATAGCTTTCATCAGCTGTATCAAATTTCAAAACCCAGCAGTCCTGGTCTTTGGAAAGATTCAATAATGTTTAATATCTGCTGCTCAGTCAGTCTGGAATCTGAGCTGAAGAGCTCCTCTGCTGCTCATATTGAGGCAGTTTAGAATTTGTTCATTGACTTTGCCCGTTGCTGCCTGTTGATAACCAATAAGGGAAATACTCCTCTATGTTCTCCCACTCAGCTTCATTTCCTTCCTGATGGGTTTTTCCTTGGGGATAAGAGGACATGAATACGCTAAGTATGCTTGAGGAAATGGGAGCAGAAAGCATGGAGTCCATCATGTTAAGCATGAGTTGCTGCTTCTTTGCTGTGTGTGTGTAAGTGGCACGAAACAATGGCAGCGAGAACAAAACAAAAAAAGACATCATACGCACTTGAGATCAGTCATCATAAGCTCTCAAGACGAGGGAGCGGTTATTATTAGACAAATCGTGACTAATGTGTAAAATACATTAACATTGACACCAGATGAGTTAACAGGCCTGTTCACAGATAGACCCCTAGTGGTGCTCCAGCACCTGCCCTTTTGCCCTGGGTGAGAAAAATGCCCCTTCTGCTGGAGCCCATTTTCTTTCTCCATTTGTCAGTATTGAAGAATAAAAGTCATCAATTTCGGGGCAAATTGATGATTTGGCATTTGACGGGGCATTTAGGTAGGCAGGCAGGTCTAAAGTTGAGCTACTTGACAGTCTGGTGAGGTTTATTGTGGTATATTATTAGTGTAATGCTGCTTATGCTTCAACTGTAAAGGAAAACAGTAAAAAGAATCTTTAAAGAGATGGCACCAAGGAGGATGCTCCTGTGAAGCTCTTTTAATTGATACGTTTTTAAATTAGAATATATTATGATTATTTAACATATTATTTGGTTCTGACCTTGTTTTGTCTGTTTTTGCCTGATGTTTATTTATTTTTTCAGGTTTATTTATATTCATCGACCCAATTTTCTTAAATGTATCATATCACACAAAGATATGGAAGAAACCATGTAATAACCCATTCACAATGGTTATTCATGCAGCACTTGCTGCTGGCAAATTGTTCCTCAAGCCTTGTAGAAGGAAGTAGAAAATTGAAAACTTTCACAAAAAATAAAAGAGGAGCACAACCCAAGCACCTTGCATGTTGAGTTCGTCTTCCATGGGGAGTTTTCTGAACAAGCAAAACACAAACTGAAAAGCCGCCCTCACCGCCCGAGTTGTGAGTCAGCTCTGTCCGTATTAATGTCTGATATTAATGTCTAACTAGAAAATGCATTTCCTGCTGAAAATGCGTTGGAATGCAAAAAGCTGAAAGCTGAAATGAATATTTAAAAATAGCTGAAAATACAGAAAGTTGAAGGGAATTTGAATACATCTGAAATGAATTTGAAATTGCTGAAAATACAGAAATGGGAGAAGCTGAAAGGAATTTCAACAGATTTGCTGAAAAATCAGAAATGAAAACAGCTGAAATAAATGTGAAATATTGCAAAAAAATAATATAGAAATGAATATTAAAACATTGCTGTTAATAGAGGCATAAGAAAAACTGAAATTATTTTAAAGAATTGCTGAAAATACAGGAAGTGGGGAAGCTGAATTCCATCAGATTTTATAAGAAGTTGCAGGAGCTTAATTGAATTTTAAACAGTACAGAAATAACAAAAGCTGAGATGAATAAAAAGAGGTTTAAAATTGTTTGTAGTAATATTAGTAGTAGTAGTTATAGTTGTAATTGTGGTATTAGTAGTACTAGCAGTAGAGCAGTAATAGTAGGTTTAGTATCAATTGCAGTAGAAACAGCTGTAATACTATTAGCCATAGTAGTATTTGTAATAACATTAGTAGTAGTTGTAGTATTAATAGCAGTAGAAATACTAGCAGTATGGTAGTAGAAGTAATCAGTTGTAGTACTAGAAGTACTAGTAATATTTGTAGTGGTTGTAGTAGTATTTGAAAGAGCAATACGTATTTCAACGAAACCGCTTCATGGTTAAGGTACAGATAATCATTGAGGCTTTAATTTTGTAATGAAGGAATTGGGTGAGGGGGGGTTGGGAGACAGAATGTTTGTTATTCAAACTAAGAAGTTTTTAATTAATAGGCCTCATCACAAACATTACAGTAAAAATTCCCTCCATGGGGCTTTTATTTTGAAATTATTGGATTGGGTGGGGTGGGTGGGTGTAGATAGAGGGAGGGAGGGTGAGAGGGTGAGGAAGGGAGGGGTGGTGAGGAAGAGATAGATGGAGAGAGAGAGAGAGGAGAAATAGACAGACAGACTGGCTGACTGAGTGATTAACAGTGAGAAGAGGTCAGGGTGGAGGGGGGAGGGGGGGCGAGTGTCTTTATCATATTGGTCTGTTGACAGAAAGCATAGCTGCGTCATGTGACTCCACTAATCAGGTCATTGGAGCAGCTGTGAGTCACAGACAGAGATACTGCAGCGTGTTTACGAGTAACCACGGCAACGGCGCACCTATTGGATTGGGTGGGGTGGGGGGGTGTAGATAGAGGGAGGGAGGGTGAGAGGGTGAGGAAGGGAATGGTGGTGAGGAAGAGATAGAGAGGGAGAGGGGAGGAGAATTAGACAGACTGACTGACTGAGAGTGATTAACAGTGAGAAGAGGTCAGGGTGGAGGGGGGAGGGGGGCGAGTGTCTTTATCATATTGGTCTGTTGACAGAAAGCATAGCTGCGTCATGTGACTCCACTAATCAGGTCATAGGAGCGAGCAGCTGTGAGTCACAGACAGATCCTGCAGCATGTGAGCGAGTAACCACGACAACGACGCACCTGTGCTCATTAACGAGCTGCTGCAAAAGGCAGACCCATGGCAGCAAGTTACACAGAATCCACACCTCAAACAAATGGGAACCAGCGCAAAACTATAACAGCTATCTAAAAAATACTACGTTTGTATGAGACCCAAGACTCTACCGAACGCGTGGATGTGTTTTTATGTCTGTCCGGTAATAAATACGGCTCCTATGGCCGTTGACAAAACGTGTACCTTGTGGATTTTTGTGAGAAATATGTCGGCAGATTTGTATTGGAGCCTATGGGGCTTTTGGCAGAGGTTGTGTCACTCAAACACTCCTTGCGCCAAAACTAAAAAACTCTGGGATTCCATGAACGCATTAATCCAATCAGCACAACCATACCCTCATTAATCTGAAGAAATGAAGCCTCTAGAGTGTATACTTTGGCTGCAAGGACAGAAGTTCCATCTTTTTTTAACCAGATTCCTGCGATGCCCCACACTCTAGCCCTGGAGCTCTCCACTCTAGCAGACGCAATACACACTCATGTAAAAGTCAGAAACGGAGCGAAGAACTAGTGAAACATAATCAGTGATTATGAAAAAAGTACAATAGATATCAAGAAGCAGTTTTTTTCATAAAATAGTTAAGACTTGTGTCAACATTTGAAAGTTTAAATGGTGTCTGTAGCTGAAAGATTTGCGAAGCTGAAAAATCTGAAAGTTGAAGAAGTTTAGAAGGATTTGAATACAAACTCCATTTGAAAACCATGTTAAAATATTAATGATTATTGATTTATATAAATTCAAGCATAAGAGGTAGAAAGCTGAAAAGTCATAGCCCTCAAGCCAGAAAGGAGCTGAACATTTTAATATTTGAACGGTTTTAATAGCTGAAAGTGTGAAGGAGTTGAAAGGTGCCGCGGAAGAAATAGAAGAAGTTGAAATAAAGATTCGAAGAACTTGGAATGCATCTCAATGCATTCCAACAATCAGTGCAATTAGGCACAGCCGGGGGGGGGGGGCAATTTAGGGGTCACTGCTAGAGTCAGGTAGTACAAGTACATTTATGCCTCCCACCCACTGCTGGCCAACAGCTGGCTTTACAGCGCACCACTGGCCCTGCTGATTGTTGGAATGCATTAACGATGCATTCCAAGTATTGTTCTTCGAATCTTTATTCTTCAGCTTCTTCTATTTCTTCCGCGGCACCTTTCAACTCCTTCACACTTTCAGCTATTTAAAATGTTCAAATATTAAAATGTTCAGCTCCTTTCTGGCTTGAGGGCTATGACTTTTCAGCTTTCTACCTCTTATGCTTGAATTTATATAAATCAATAATCATTAATATTTTAACATGGTTTTCAAATGGAGTTTGCTTTCAAATCCTCCTAAACTTCTTCAACTTTCAGATTTTTCAGCTTCGCGAATCTTTCAGCTACAGACACCATTTCAACTCTCAAATGTTCACACAAGTCTCAACTATTTTATGAAAAAAACTGCTTCTTGATATCTATTGTACTTTTTTCATAATCACTGATTATGTTTCACTAGTTTTTCGCTCCGTTTCTGACTTTTACATGAGTGTGTATTGCGTCTGCTAGAGTGGAGAGCTCGAGGCTAGAGGCTGAAGCAGCGCAGAAATCTGGTTAAAAAAGTATGGAACTTTTGTCCTTGCAGCCAAAGTATACACTCTAGAGGCTTCATTTCTTCAGATTAATGAGGGTATGGTTGTGCTGATTGGATTAATGTGTTCATGGAATCCCAGAGTTTTTTAGTTTTGGCGCAAGGAGTGTTTGAGTGACACAACCTCTGCCAAAAGCCCCATAGGCTCCAATACAAATCTGCCGACATATTTCTCACAAAAATCCACAAGGTACACGTTTTGTAAACGGCCATAGGAGCCGTATTTATTACCGGACAGACAAAAAAAGCACATCCACGCGTTCGGTAGAGTCTTGGGTCTCATACAAACGCCGTATTTTTTAGATAGCTGTTATAGTTTTGCGCTGGTTCTCATTTGTTTGAGGTGTGGATTCTGTGTAACTTGCTGTTCTGTGTCTGCCCTCTTGCAGCCGCACAGGTGCGCCGTTGTCGTGGTTACGAGCACTCACATGCTGCAGGATCTGTGTGTGACTCACAGCTGCTCCTTGTGACCTGATTAGTGGAGTCACATGACGCAGCTATGCTTTCTGTCAACAGACCAATATGATAAAGACACTCGCCCCCCCTCCCCCCTCCACCCTGACGTCTTCTCACTGTTAATCACTCAGTCAGTCAGTATGTCTAATTCTCCTCCCCTCTCCCTCTCTCTCTTCCTCACCACCATTCACTTCCTCACCCCCTCACCCTCCCTCCCTCTATCTACACCCCCCCACCCCACCCAATCCAATAGGTGCGCCGTTGTCGTGGTTACTCGCTCACACGCTGCAGGATCTCTGTCTGTGGCTCAAAGCTGCTCCTATGACCTGATTAGTGGAGTCACATGACGCAGCTATGCTTTCTGTCAACAGACCAATATGATAAAGACACTCGCCCCCCCTCCCCCCTCCACCCTGACCTCTTCTTACTGTTAATCACTCAGTCAGTCAGTATGTCTGTCTATTTCTCCTCCTCTCTCTCTCCCTCTATCTCTTCCTCACCACCCCTCCCTTCCTCACCCTCTCACCCTCCCTCCCTCTATCTACACCCCCCCAACCCACCCAATCCAATAATTTCAAAATAAAAGCCACATGGAGGGAATTTTTACTGTAATGTTTGTGATGAGGCCTATTAATTAAAAACTTCTTAGTTTGAATAACAAACATTCTGTCTCCCACTACGAATATTACTCGTACTTCTAGTACTACAACTGATACTTCTACTACCATACTACTAGTATTTCTACTGCTATTAATACTACAACTACTACTAATGTTATTACAAATACGACTATGGCTAATAGTATTACAGCTGTTTCTACTGCTATTGATACTAAACCTACTATTACTGCTAGTACTACTAATACCACAATTATAACTAATACTACTACTAATATTACTACAAACAATTTTAAACAAATTTAAGCTCCTGCAACTTCTGTTTTTAGAAAATCTATTGAAATTCAGCTTCCCCACTTCCTGTATTTTCAGCAGTTCTTTAAAATAATTTCAGCTATTCTTATGCCTCTATCAACAGCAATTTTTCAATATTCATTTCTGTATTTTTTTGCAATATTTCAAATTTATTTCAGCTGTTTTCATTTCTGCTTTTTCAGCAAATCTATTGAAATTCCTTTCAGCTTCTCCCATTTCTGTATTTTCAGCAATTTCAAATTCATTTCAGCTTTTCTAATATCTATAATTTCAGCAAATGTATTCAAATTCCCTTCAACTTTCTGTATTTTCAGCTATTTTAAAAAGTTCATTTCAGCTTTCAGCTTTTTGCATTCCAACGCATTTTCAGCAGGAAATGCCTTTTCTAGTTAGATGAGGTACCTCCGTTTATCCCATCTACTTCCTCCACCCTGAGCACAAAGCTTAGGGAGCATGCTCACTCAAACAACACAAGGAAAAGAAAGGTGGAGGAAGTAAACGTGCAAGACTGTGACCAAGATAAAGGATAAACAACAAGGAGGTACCGTGTATCGCCATTCTACTTACGCTGCCTTCAGGCAAAACGTTGCATTCAAACCAAACAGGGATAACTAATTGTACATTTCAAATGCAAAGCCTGCCCTGAGGATAGTTTGGCAGGATTCCCTGCAAAAGGATTTATACATGTCTTCTCCACAGGAAAAAGCTAACACACGTGCGTGCCAAACTACATGGTTCTTCCCAGTTAGAAAGAGAACACAACAATCCAACGAAAAGCATTAAATTGTCCTTTCAAGAGCCACTGACTGGTTTGTCTAAGCTGTACGTGTCAAACACGTCGCAACTAAACGATGCCGTGACTTCCACCATAGCATATGGTTGCATATAGCATATATGTTGAGGTTACCATTGGCGCCTCACAGCAAGAGGTTCCCTGGGTAGAAAACCTGTGTGGAGTTTACATGTTCTCCACTTGCCTGCGTGGGATCTCACCGGGTACTGAAGCCTCCTCCCACAATGCATTTGATAATTAGGTTAAATTCCCTGTGATTGAGAGAGTGAATGGTTGTTTGTCTCTGAGTCGGCCCGATGTCAGCTGGGATTAACCCTCGAGACGACCTGAGGATAAGATGACGGACTGACTTCAACTGTAAAGTTCCAGATACTTTTGCATCTGTAATGTAAAAATGTAATGTTGTTTGTAAGAGATTTTGATGAGAGCAGCTATACAGACTGAAAAAAGTCAGTTTGTTTTTCATTCATCATTGGCCCAGTTATGCGGTTGCCATTTTTACCAATTTATTTCCATTCTCTGGAGATGTGAAAATTTGTTTGATTAAGCAGAGAAAGAAATGCAACTTCTATAATATGAACATGACCTGCACAGTTCAAAACTCAGTCAAATTGCTTTCTGTTATTCAACGGCACTAAAATCAAAAAAAGACTAAAAGCTAAAAATGAAAGAAAAATAACAAAGAGAGAGGGATTATGTGGGCGGCACGGTGGCGTGGTGGTTAGCACTGTTGCCTCACAGCAAGAAGGTCCTGGGTTCGATTCCGCCCAGTGGCCTTTCTGTGTGGAGTCTGCATGTTCTCCCCGTGTCTGCGTGGGTTCTCTCCGGGTTCTCCGGCTTCCTCCCACAGTCCAAAGACATGCTCTGGGGATCAGGTTAATTGGGGACTTTAAATTGCCCGTAGATGTGTGAATGTGAGTGTGAATGGTTGTGTGTCTCTGTGTTGCCCTGCGATTGGCTGGCGACCAATCCAGGATGTACCCTGTCTATCGCCCGAAGTTGGCTGGGATGGACTCCAGCCCCCCCGCGACCCTGTGTGCAGGATAAGCGGCCTGACAATGGATGGATGGATGGATGGAGGGATTATGTATGTTTTCTTTGAGGACGACAGAAATTTAGTCTATGAGCCCCCACAGATTTCCAAAAGAGAAGCTGCGTTTCAAAGGCAATGCAAATGGATTAATGTATTCTCTTTGAAGGCTGGTAACCTGCCTAATTTGTGCAGAGGTTTACTTTCTGATACAAGCCAATAAAAGCATCATCAAGCAGACTGAGATAGGAGAAAGGAGAGAAGGGATGGCTCAGCACATCATTGTAAAAAAAAGCAGATGGTGTGCCGCCATGATCAGAGCTCAGCTAAATACTTTGCAGTACATCAGGGTAAAAAAACAAACATATTAAGCGAGGCTTGGACAAGCTGGTGCCTTATGTCTGGTTCATTCAACTGGAACTCTAAGGAATATTTGAAACATCCGAGACAACGTTGTTGTGGAGCATTATTTGTTCAGTGTTTTCACAATGCAAACAATTCCAATGTAGGGTTAATTGGATGATTTGTCAATGTGAACATAGATATTAAACGTATCTGCGTAAATGTGGAACTGAGTGAGTCAGAGAGCAAACAATTCACCATAAGACAGATGAGGCGTCACGCTGATTTTCAACCAGCAGGCCGGCGTATTAGTCCCACGGTGTTGAGTAATTGTGAAATAACATGTTTGACACTTCATATTTTACTTACTTAGTTAATATTTTCTGAACCTAAAAAAGTGGCTTTGTATAGCCGAAAAAGCTTATTGTGGATCTACAAATTTTTGGTCATATCACATAAATGTGACTCTTGAAAATACTATTAAATTAATATCGGTGAAAACGAACGGATTAGTTTACCCTCAAACCGGGAAAACTTCTTTTCAATTTTCATCACGGTAGTGCAATATTTTGTTTCCATTTGTAGGCCTTTGTAGAGGCGGGGCGTGGACGGGCTCAGCTGGGGGAGGATGGGAGGGCAGTGGTTGAGGGACGGGCGCTGGAAAGGGGCTTAGTCAGCCTTAGCTGAAAGGAATGCAGGATGGAGGAGGGCGCTGAGACGGAACGGCAGAGTGTAACCGTCCTGGCAGACACAACGGAATGGACTGTTTGCTTCGCTCGTAGCCAGGAAGTCACAATTGCTAAACGCTCGCAGTGCTTGGATAATACTATTAGCCAGTGGCTGTTATCTGCCACTTGGCTTTTTCAGTAACCAGCGAATGGAAGTGACCATATTTTGACGGACGTGGGGACACGGTAAAAGTCCCTGAAAGTGGTAGTCATTGTGTGGCCCATGTTATTCACGAGGTGGCCTTAATGTTTACTATAAGCCCAGTAAGAGTAGTTATTACATTGGCCCTGCACTATTTTTCAGGCGTTCCACAATAAATAGCAGCATACAAATAATTAAAGTAAACACCCACATAATGAAATCAATCTAGCCTGTGATGAAAAAGAAACATGTTGCAGGTGTGTGTTTCGAGGCAACCACCTTGGGATGTGCAGAGAAGCAGCCCAGGAGGGCTTATTTTATTTGAAAAATATTCAAATTTGCCTTCCTCTGCTCTGTATCGTGCCAAATAACGCTTTTATGAGTCTTTGCATTATTATACACCTACCTGGACCACCTGTTTTTAAAAGACTGTAGAAAATAGGTTGTCCTGGGCTGCCCAAATCCACTTGGTTTGGGCACACACACACATGCACATACTTTTCCTATATCCTGACCGTATGTTGGTTTGTAATTCACTAATTTGTCGTTCTCTTGTTGTTTTGTCTGTGTATCATCCCTTAAAATAAAAGAAAAAAAGTAAATGTGTTGTTTGGACAGCCAGATTGAGTGGATAGCAAAAATGTGAAACGCTAAAATGTGCTCTATGTCTGTTGTGGTGACTGTGATGTGCCAGCGCGGCAACATATTGACTTCTTAAATTCACAATTGGCTCGCACAGTTGTAACATTGGAGGCTGGAGTCTCAATAATGGATTTAATTTAAATGGTCTTGCCTACTTTGAGTCAACAATGTAATAAATGGGCTAAGGACTGATATCTACGATCTGATATATTAACTCTATCACTAAAAGAAAAAAAGCATTTTTCTTGCCACCAACAGCAAACATTGAGTAGACTTCATCAATACTTTGCAGGTACTTTTCAGCTCAATTTAAATACAACGTTTTCTTCATTAGCTTCCTCAAGCTGTGAGTTATGCTTCCCTCCTCTTCTCTGTGAAAACTCATTAAAGCTCTGAAAAAATGTAGACAGCGATTTGGCACCAGTCGTGTGACTCGATCTAAGTGATTACAAATATGAGCCTTTCCAATTTGGCACTATTACCCTCCCAACAAAAAGACCCTTCATCCAATTTGTCAACGGACGGCGTTATTTCATAGTGGCTGATTCTACGATGGGCTAGTAGAGCTTACGTGTGAATACACCCCCGACTAAAGTCACAATTCGGGCACTTCTGAAAACCGCCCGTAAACATCGGTGGAAGGCAAAAGATGCTCACAGAAGCAGTAAGCATTGTCGAGGTAAAGTGCAAGTGTTGGTGGTGGAGGCAGTGGTCCATTCAGGAGAGAGCCAGGCTCTATGTTGATTCATTACTCTATTAGGCCTCATGACAGAGATAAGGACCAGCATGTTTCAAAGTGATAGCTGACCTCTGCGTTTTTTACCCATCCAACTGCCATCATGCCCACAGCGGCCTGCCGTTTTTCAAACGCACAAGAGGGCAGGCCCAGGTAAAGTGTATGTGTGTGCAGAAAAAAAAGAAAAACCCTGAAAAGAATCCTATGACAGAGAGACGTGCATTGCAACCCAGTGTTTCCTTGTGCGAGCATCCCCCTGCACATTGACTCCCTCATCCCTCAGCCTCAATGAGCCAAAATTGGCTTAAATCGCCTGTCTCCTTTTTCTGTTCTAACACTGTACATATCAGGTGGTAAAAATTGCAAAATAAGAAAAAGACACAAAACATGAACTGTAGCAGGAAGGGACAAAATGCAAACTATATGTACATCAGAGGGATGTAAAGTTTACTAACAATAAGATATGAGGGTGAGGAAGTTCTTATTGAAACAAATCAAATGGTTCTTGTTTCCAATAACCAACGAATGAGTTTTCTCATGCTGCTTTGAAATAAATAATGAAGCACTAATTCAATCATCTTTCCACTAAAGAAATTAAGTATCATGCACAAAGTACGGTGGTTATGATGTGAGTTAATCAGGTAAGCTTTGGTGGCAACATGTTAAGAATATGAGTAATCAGGCACCCTGGAAGAGACCAGAGCAGTCAGTAAATCCTTTGAACAAACCACCTCAAAACCGTCTTGAAGCAATCAAAGAAAAAGATTTTTTCCGCCAAAATAAAATAAACTTAAATTGGAAAAACATCCCCACCTCTTCTTTGACATCAAACCAACATACAGTCAACCACACAATGGAGTGAGATGCTTTGAATGTTTCCTGCCATGAAGCCATAGAGTCCTCAAGCTTTTATTTCAGTTCTACCTCAAAACTAAATGTGGAAAACCAGGGCGGCGCGACCAGGGTAACTATGGTTTTTGGATGACTTGCATTACCTATACCTGTGGATCATGCCAATAACAAAGTTATTGAATAACCTGAAACTTGTTATAGAATTGCCAAATATAACGTCGCCAAGGCAGATAACACAAAGATGTATGAACAATATCAATGAATAAAATCCACAGCAGGTAAAGCTACAAAAAAAGGATTTCTCTGCAGTAAAATCATGGATTACTGTCACGAAAAAAGCAGAAAGGCCTCCAAACCTCAGCGATGGTAAACGTTTGTTGGTATCAGTCCACGAGCATTTCAACCAGACGGAGAGCGCACCTGTTAGAACACACAACATGCTGGATGTGTTTTAGTGATGCCCGAGGCTTGTTCATTAAATTAGTGATTACTTCATTATAGATGCTACCTTTTTTTTAAATAAGGATGATTTTAAATAATGCTTATTCCCATAACCAAAGCCCACGATGGTGCGACTGTTAGACAGCATTAGTGGGCATAAAGGTCTGTCTCATTTCAGTAGCAACACTTCCGGCACGTAACCCTTTTAGTTGTAACCCATTCCTTTAAAAGGGAGACACGAAAACGACTGCATTCAGACGGACGGCTTCAGCCTTGTCCCACTCTTTAGGATATAAACAAGCAACACGCCCGAAGGTCTCATAAGAGACGTTTCTTGCTAAAGCTACAATGCATCCGTGCTCGCTCTGTTGCTTTCTGGCAAATAAAAAAAGTTGATTGATAAAACAAATAAGTTAAGATAACGTTAAGGGACACTGACCCTCATGGAACCTTATAATGACAGGTCTGTCCTTACTTCATGACACTATATATATATATATATTATACTTTGGGCACTTCACTGAATTTGTAGGATACTTGCAGTGACAATCAGCTCATTCCATGAACTATTGCCCTTGAACAACATTCTACACTGATGAATTCACATTGGCAGAAACAAGTTGTGTTTATGGAGAACATTGTCATGGTTGCGGATGGCAGTTTTCTCTACTCTTTCACAGGGGATCAGAGGTAATTTTACAGCAGCTGGTATTGTCCTCAGCCAAGATACTGAGTGTGTCTTGGCTGAGGACGATCCATCCAGGTTTGTGGTGGCCCACACAAGCCGTGGAGCTGAGCCTTTCTAGCGTATCTGCCTTTCTCCTGCATGATACATGTCTTTGAATCTTAGTCATATACAACTGAATTGTGCAGCACAGGTTATAATGTGAAGCATGTAGTTTATATTCGATTATATTGTTTGGACTTTCAAAGAGCCAGTTGGTCATGTGTTATTATTGTGCGCAGAGACCTTCTTTCTGAGAGGGATTCTTAAGAATGTATTCTAGAGATTTAGAGATTCTAGTGCTGACGATGGCATCAGAGCATTTGTATTGAGTTTTACCTGATTTCATTCTCACTACTTTATTTAATGTAAGTGGATCATGAATTGACGGCTACTGTGTTGAATTCAAAGTTCAAACAGATCATATGATTACTTGCTTTTTTAATTCACATGAAATACTCTCCATTACTTTTAATCTCATTTTCATCTTAATCCCAAACTGATGTATTTTATTGTACCATTAATTATGAGATCACTTTGCAGTATAACGTGATGAATCCCTTTCCACACAACTTCCGGCTTTCACCTCCAGCTCTTCTTGTTTACATTGTTGGTTTGTACATTGTTGCTGAATCATAGACTGTCTGACCACATCTATATCTGGCAGTGATGAGTGCACTGCTTCTTAAGCCTGTACCCCTTGTGTGAGGACGTGTGAGGACTCGCTTGAGAGGGATTTACGCATGGAAAAAAAATGCTCTGCCTGTGTACTGGAATCCGATTTCTCTTTCGCGTGAACAAACACAGACAACCATGCATCTTTGCTGGCCGGCTTTCAATATTCTGCCTCTATATTGTGACGGTAGAACGCATTGCCGCCCGCTTGTTGTCCATCTGCAAAAACGCCAGACGATCCATTTTGACAAGCGTGCTTCTTACCGTACCGCATGCCAAATGTTTGAATTGCATGAATTATCTGATTGGATTCTTGGATCAAAGAAAAATGTATTTCAACATGGATCTGATATTAGATTTTCTCTTTATTAAAATGGTCAAACCATGTTTTCATGATTCCTCATGTATCACAAATAAATGTCTTTACTTTACTAAAACTTGCACACACACGTGTGCACAATGTGTTGATTTCAGACGCAAAGATAGTCACCATGAGAAAAATCGATTTCTATTTCCACACCTTGGTTACATCGTCCTCTTAGAATTTAAGTGACAACAACTTTAACCTTGTAAATATACGTTAATGCTACCAAGATATGAAGATATATATAAACGGTATAAAATAAAGTACCATAATAAAACAGAGTCGTTTAAAAACAAAAAAAGTATTATTTTGCATGAACCCTGATAGATAAAAGATATTGGGAGAGACATCTCTGGCTGAATTGGAGGCTCTGCCACAGGATATTGCGACTGCACTTTTTCAGAGAAGCAATAACAGCTCTCATGTCGTGTGGGTCTGCATTTCTTTTAAGGTGTAGCGTTGAGATAACCAACCCTTCCTTCCTGCCGCAGTGCCCTGAGTGAGAAAGTAAAGTACAGAACAATTTGCTTTGGGAAAAATCGGAACAAAGAGACTGACAATTGACTTTAAAAATGTGAAAACTAACTATGTGAATAGGTAGATATAACTCTGTTATTTGCCATATGAGCTAGCATTTATTTTCACGTCTAGCCAATATGGCAAAATGACCATGACTGAAAGCATAGAAATTAGAAATTATTCAAATGTGAGAGGATTCATGGTCTTTATGCAAAGGGAGGGATCATTGGTAAGTGAGCTCATTGCTTTTCATTGAAAAGAAACTCGAGAAAGAAAATTGCACTTCACACATTTTTGGGCAGCTCTTTTGAAACAAAACCTTAAATAGTTTCTATTTAAGAGACGTGGACTCTGGCTTCTCCATTTTGTGAAGTATGCAAATATTTTATTGACTTTTTATTTAAAAGTGCAGGTGTTTTGTGAGATAAAAGGAGATTACGTAACATGAACTGCCATCACTAACCTAAATTATTACAATTATTATTATTGTTGTTTTTTGCTTTTGCACTGATTGGGTTGCCCCTTGTGGGAGGGAGCTGCCCCAGTGGTGGCCAAATCTCGCCACGGCCCTTACAACAGGGACACGGCGGGCCGTTGCCCTGTCAGTTCTTATAAATCATAATTATCTTGATGGCAGAGGAATTTTTTGTTAGTGATAAATGATGGGTGTGGACATCTGTGTATATGTGTATTCCTCAGACATACTTTACTTTCCAAGGTACTCCTTTAGCACCATTAATGAATGATCACAATTTCAATCTTGATAGACTGGTCTTTAGGGGGGGGGGGGGATGCGTTGAGGAAGTCTACCCATCTAATGGATGCCACATGATATTAATGTACACAGGCGCGCCGCCTCTAACCTGGCAGCCTCTGAAAAATCAATCACCAACCCCGGCATTACTTTCCTCTGACAAATATGCTCTCGCCGGCCAGGTAGCCGAGCTAATGGCCTCCAAAGTACATTTGTCAAAGACACGGCTCCAATTAATTATTCAGTCACCTGTGCTGCTTTGCTGTGGTGCTACCTTACAATATGTACAGTGCTGCAAGGGGCGGCTCTCCCGTCGGCTCACTTTCTCTTTCCTTTTCGTGAGCCATAATTCCATCTGCTCCACTTCTACTGGGAGAGGAAGGGGGGGTACAAGCTGCTTTCATCGCCTATCAAGAAACGCTGCATGAGAGTAAACATGGCTGAAGGCTGATTTACGATATGCATTGTTTTTGAGTCATTAATGAGACAGGTTTCATCATCATGCTGTTAAGGCCTGGGAATGTTTGTGTGTGTGTGTGTGTTTTTTCCTCATCGGTGTGGATTTGAAAGCTTGCTAAATATAGGTGGTAACGTGTGTGCATAATGAGGCATCGCAAATGTAACAAACGGGGCAAAAAAAGTGCTTTAAAAAAGGTTTTGAAAAGCGAGAAACATTTCAAGCGGGGTTAAACAAAGAGCACAATGGTGCCAAATCCAGCTGTTACCAGACAACCGCTGGCCACCATGCTCTTTGCGAGTTAAACCCCTTTTTTTCCACCGAAGAGGTGGTGGAGCAGGGCGGAGGGCTTTAGGAATGGGAAGGAAAGGAGGGGGAAGGGCTGCATTCAGAGCATGTGAGAAAAGTAGGAGGAATCACCGTTCGTATTCAGACAGAACATCCACTTCAGGGCAGTGACATCGTAGCAAATGTAGTAACATCCCTGATCAGGAGTCAGTTGTCGTTAAAAGCAATTTTCATCATATTAATAACTGTATTTATAACTGAACCTGGCTTTGCGCATGCAGGCATTCTCATGATTCCCGGATAGGGCCTTCCCCAAACCACAAAATTGAAGACACACTATTGTACAGGCAAGTCAGTGTAGCATCGACATGTCTCTTCCTGTACAACAAGCCCCACTAGTTTGTACAGCATCCACACCTTTGCAGAGAGTCTCAGGCTGTCGTGGCATTACATAACAAGCTGGACCAAATATCCACAAAATAAAGTTCAGTCACAAAGGTTTTGTGAGCTATCCAATGAGATTAAGGTCCTAGACATATTTGACATATTTGTATTTTTTTTCCAATGTTATCATGCGTGCCATGCCGTGCGTTTGTGTGCGTGTGCCTATGTTGTGCAACCGTTCTCCCCAACACCCCTTAAATGCAGCACGAGGGTCACGTGAGATGCTCCCATAATAGCGGTGACGTTGTAGAGCTCCGTCAGTAGAGCGGCGTCTAACGGGCAGCCTCCCCCGGCCAACAGCTGCGGCGCGCGGCTGGGAAAGCTGACAAGAGGTCGGTCAAAGAGTGAGTGGAGGAAAAATACAGGGAGGCGAAAGGGAAAAAAAGCGCTTGACTGACAAAACAAAGCGGGGAGGAGAAAGTAAAGTACTGCTTGTTTTTTTGGGGGGGGGGGGTTGTACACTGGGATAAATCCTCCCGCCGAGCAACGCAAAGGACCAGTCGCGCTCCTGCTGCTGCTGCGGCGGCGCTCTTCCCTCCTCGGAGCGGCTCGAGCTCGGGATAAGACGTGCGTGGACCGAGGCAGTTACAACACAAGGAGAAGGGACCTGGATAAACAACAGGGAAACAGCGAGTCGGTGGGAACAAGACAGATGTTTATTAAGTGAGGTAGACCGCGGTGGGCTGTGGCAAACAACGGACCCGCGGAGCCGGAGAGCGGGAGAGGCGGGCGAGGAGGAGTCGCAGCAGGAGGAGAGAACCAAAAAAATCCCCCAGCTTTCGCTGAGCCGGTTGGGACGACGCGTGCCAGGCTGCCGGTGTGATTGAGAGGAGCGGGGAGAGGTACTACAAGCGCGGGTTGTCTGCGGACCGAGGAGGCGGCGATGGCGGGCAGAGGGACCGGGGCACGCGCTCTCTGACAGCCGCCCGCAGCCCCGTCAGCAGCCCGCAAGCACCATGAGCAGGAGGAGGTACGCAGAACCGCACGGCTCATCACTCCTCAAACGTCCTCATTATTCATTTAGCCTCTCCCCTCCATTAGGCTACAAGCAGCCATCCAGCCCCCGCCAGCCCGCCTCGGTATCCATCCATCTATCAATACGCGTATCCATCAATGCCCTTCGCTGTCCCAACATCCTTCATCTCCTTTCCATTAGGTACCTTCTGGAGCCCCGGCGGCTTCCTCAAATGCTGCAAGGGCAGTGAGTCTGGCAGGTGTTCAAGGCATAGCTGAACATGGAGAATACTGTTATTTTATAAGAGTTCATGTTCATTACAGCTTTTGTTCAGCCTGAAGCAGATCAGAGGTATCCGAAGGGACAGAAAGATTGCTTCACATAGGTTAAAGTTGAGGAAACTTCTTGTTGGACCTGTCAGCAGGCCGGGCCATGGAGTTCCCATTGATCGAGTTCAATTAACAAGGCTTTTTATCCACTTCGTCACGTCCAGCCGCCTGAGCCGTCGGGCACTGAACGTGTCTGCATGCTTACTGCTGAGATGGATGGATGAAAAAGCAGCTCAGCCGGGTGTTCACTCTGCCCACGAGACTATGAAACTTTAATAGGGTCTAATTTGCAAACCACCTCTTTATTAACTGTGCCGTGGCTCAGAGTGACAACTTCAAAAAGAGTCAAAGTTGGAAAATTTGATTAGATTTTTCCAACGAATGGTGGAAGTTGGCAGCAGCACAATGAGAAGGGTTGGATGTCTCTCGGGGCTGAGATAGAAATATGCTGCCATACATGTTTACTACAGCTACAGCAGCTCAGAGTTGAATCTATCTATCTTATCTATTTCTCAGAGGGATCTTGTAGATTTTAGCCCACTTTTAAAAGTCTGCTGTATCCTTTGTGAAAGGACAGTGAATATAAACGTTACCCTGCGCATTGTGTGATTTTAACTCGGGTGTTAAAGGGTCCGTTTAGACAAAGTATAAAAGCAGATTCCTCATTTCTGGGTTCATCAAGTAATGTTTGGAGATATCCGGGGTTTCTATCTCGGTGTGTACAGTGAAAAATTTTTTTTTTCTGACCAAACATTTAAAAACCAAAAGGTATTACTTTTAGTGTCACGTAACAAAGAACAGCATAAAAGCCCCTCAACGTAGAAACAACCTGGATGAAATAAAAACTTAACTCTTTAAGGAAAAAAGCTCCTGCTATTCTTGACTAATGTAGGATGTCGGGTAGAACAATTTGTATTGGAACCAGCATCTGAAAACAAAATAAATCCCCCAATGGTATTGAGGTGGAGGCAGCCTGGTTTACACGGGCAAACAGGGCTTGCTATATATGAGTTTTTTTGTCATTTGAATGAATCGACCCTTTAGGGATTAGATGATGATGTTTATTTGATGGGAAACCCAGATCTGACCAGCGTGTGCGTCATGTAGGCTAAAAAAAAAGAAAAATACACATCTGCTGGTTTCCAGTGTCCCTCATCTGCTCTGCAGCGCTGAGCGTGGACGCAACCTCCGTCTCCCAGCGGCCCCTTTGAGGCCGGCTACACACAGCATCGTTCCCAAACAGGCCTACACCCAAGCAACGTTTTAGTATCCAATTAAAGTATTTTCTTGGCACTAATTCATGGATAAAATGTTTGTTGTTTTGAAAACTCTTGGACTACACAACTGCAACTTCCTTTTTTTTTTTGTTTTCCTTGTGGGTTCAATTTCCGAGTCCAGTCTCTGGAAACGTCAGCGGATAAAACTGAGATATCTGGATGATAAACATTTCAACAACAGGAAACTTGGTCTAAATGGAAACAGACAAAAATAGAAGGAAAATGGACGGTGTCACCTGTTGCCTGATTTAATGTTTAATTCAACATCTCGACAAATGCATTGCAATACAAGAAATAGAAAGATTGTGGAGTGGTGGTAAGACCTGTGTGAGCTGTTCCACTGACACCGATGGAGAGCGCTTGAAACTAGTTAGAAAGACTATGACCAATCGGCTAACATTGTTTAATTAATACAAGCCTCACTGTGTAAGGCAACGAGGCACAACCATTGTTTTCCCAGACATCTCTACTTGAAATAGCTAAAGGTAATGAATAAACAGTTGGCTGAAACGGATGAATGCACAGTTGGGAATAATTGTCTAGATGTACTGTATGAATGGTTGGGAATAGTTAGTTATAAGTAAAGGACAGACACTTGGAAAGGTCAGCTAAAGTAATGGATAAACAGTTTGAACAGCTGGCTCAAACTGGTGGATACACATTTTACATAGCTAACAGAAACATCTGGAATAATAGTTTATGATAATAGTCAGAAAATGACTTTAGAGAAAGAAGCAGAACATAAAGCATTGAAATGGGACCCCGCCAACATTGAGCGGAGAACTTTGTACTCTTTGCTTTCTGCTCTGAAACTGGGGACTGAAACCCGGGACGGTACTTTTTAAGATGATCCTAGCGTGACGTTAGAGGAGAAAAAGCAGATGTGAAATCATTTGCGACTCGTTGTTGTGCAGGTCAAGTCAATATTAGAGCGAGATAACGTCGCTTTCATATACAAGGATATTGCTAAAGATTTAGGTTTGGTTTTAGTCTCCCAACTCAAATGCTTTCAATAGAGAGCTGTCAGATTAAACAGAGATGTAACTTGGTGCGGTCCTTTCATTTTTATTGCCATTTACTGCACCGTTGTCAGGAATCAGGAGACAAGGGTCATCCTGAAAGGGGTCTGTTACAGTTGACAATAGAGAACTTTCAAAAGTCTGTGTTTAAGTTGTTAAATGAAACAAGAAAATGATAAAACTGTAACCTGTTCTGCGTTAGCGGCGATCCATCCCATGTCATTTATAATAGAGAATTCCTTAAGATTTTATGCATGTTAGTGCACACTTTGAATGTGAATTGTCTATCATTGGGAAATCATATTGGCCATATGTATTTATTTCGTGAGGCTTTATGAACAAAACAATAATGAATTGGGAAAATAATCATTATTGCAACCTAGCAATAGTCCTTACAATCATTCCTACATTCTTAATTTAGCATTCTGTTATATGGCCTTCATCAACGTTTCTTTACCCTAACGAACAGTAAAATACATCATAAATGCAGTGGTTAATTGAGGGCTGTTGCTTCAAGGCAGTGACCACATAATCAGTCAGGCCTGTTTCAATAAAGCGGAATTCAACCTCTAACTCCGGCGAACTGACACCCTAAACGCCTCACAAATCATCGCTGTAAGTGTCTCGAGAAAAAATGTGTCACCAACACAAAGTGCACCGCTTCACGGAATGAAGGTCATTTCCCCACCGACACCGGCCCAGCTTGTTTTGCATGCATTACAGCGTATGAACAAAGACGGCAAGGAGAGCGGCGCCCACACCTCGCTGCGGAAAGCACCTGTATCCGTTAACTGCGTATCTTTTACTCCGGGCGGATGAGAGAACACACTGTAATGTATGCCTAGTATTTTCACTACTGTGTCGCAACCCGAGCCTCCGTTCTGATTATCGACCGCTGCAGAATCGCTGGGGCTTTAATTAGTGCTAGTGTAACTAATTGGCTTGGATAAAAGTGACATTGATGGAAGGCAGGCGAAATGAATTAATGAGGATCGGCATCGGCACATTAAATGGAACCGCTAAACAGTAAATGTCTGGCTGTCTGCTCTGCCTGTGAAACTTGCATTCATGGAAGAAAAAAAATATATAGAAAGTCTTCCCCTCGACCATTCATGGTGGTCCGCATGTGCTGATTGTGGATGTGTGTGTGGGCATCCATATTGTGCATGCGCCTCCTGTGTACAAGGTTATTTATGTTTATGAGGCCCCCCCCTGTAGTGCACACTTCATCAGAGCTCACGTAACTAGATGTTCATTTAGTTGACAGGAGAAATCTCTCAAGCGCTGCCTATGCCTCCATGTAAAGTATGTTAACCTTTAAAACAAAGCCCACCCTGGCCCCTCTCATTCTCCTGTAATTGCTTGCGCTGGGTAAGCACACTCGCCTGAAAAGGTTATCGTGTTCCCTGCCGGTTGTCATGATGAATGAGCAAACATAGGGGGAAAATGAAAATTGGAAGTTAAGAAAATCTCCCTCACTCTAAGCCGACACAAAACAATGCTCTGCTTTGGTGTGGTCGCAAATGATTAAAAACCAAGCGCGCGAGTAAACAGAATGGCGAAGCAGGCGTTCAGTGAATTAACGCACTCCGGGGGACGGGGTGGATTCAAGACTTGCACTGCGGCCACGGTAACATTCATTATTTGGCACGTTGGCACGTTCTGTTTTTTCTTGCTCGTGTGTGCGTGTTTGTCATCTTTGAAGTTCACAATGATGCCGTATGTCTTTAGTGTGGCTATAATTACGTGTGATGGCCAAATGCATCCTTCGCGTGAGTTCTACACGCACGAGAGCGGCGTCGCGTACAGCGCCTTCGCTGTTTGAACCATCAAGTCCTATCGTTCGATTTCGTGTTAGTGGGTCTGCGAACCAACCCCCCAAAAATTCATTGTGTTTGCATTGCAGTATTTGGTGTGCATATGATTATGCGCAATGCACGGTCAATTTTGTGCTTGTGCAAACAGATTGTTTTCCTTGGCGAGTTCGAGCATCAGCGTGTGTGCTTATGAGGTCGCCTTAGTGCTTCCCTTGATGCACAACTCCCCGCGGGGAACAGATGCAATCATTCGCGTCACATTTTGCATGCTTTGATGCTAGTTTGCATGTATGCATGTTTCCTCGCATGGCCTGCATTCATGTCTGTGGTAGAGGATCAGGCGGCCTGTGTGGTCTCAACCAGACAGGCAGCAGGCAGCTTTGATAAGCCGAGGCCGGAAGGTGAATGGCGGGTGAAGGCTGCTATCGCCATGGGCTGGCTCGTGCTTGGCGCCGCCGCCTGCTGGACCCTGAAAACTCATTTTTGACAGATGCATCTCCTCCCCAGCTCGTCGACGCGCGGTCGGGGGCTGATGACACTTGCTTGCCCGAGCGGCTCGGTGTAGCCGTTAGCCGCCATCACGTTGAGCAAACCTGCAATTCATACTTGTGCCCCAGGCATTATGCTGAATAATGACACGCGAGAAACACCGCCGTCTCCCCGTGCCCAGCAGCAGACGACCAGCTCATAGTTTCAGTTACGACTTTTTACAGTCGGAACTGATGCATTGCTGTGCTGAGCTAAATGCTGTTATTTTCTCTCATTGTGAGGTTTTCAGATGTTAATTGTGTTTTCTGTGCGATTGATTTACTTTGTATTTTGTTATAATGTATTTCCACAACTAGGCACACATGAATGCACCTTCTTTCAGCCGTGCCAATGAACTGTACGCTCAGTAATATTTACAGCAGCAATCTTTACTGCCAGCAACCTGCTTCCAAAAGTGTTTCCTGAATCACACATTTCTTTCCTGAGAAAGCCACATCCCCAGAGCCTGCTTTTTTTTCTGTCCCTGTCCAATGAAAAATGCTGCAAAAGCTGTCTCATTGATTGATTTGTCCTTTTCAAAATGTTAAGTCAGCTTACAGAAGTGCCATTTACCACCGTGGGCTCCGCATCCGCAGAAAGCGCTAATTGGGGCCTTTGCATCTGGAAGGAGTAATTTAGAAATAGAGTGTGTGTCAAAACAAACCATGAATAAAATGATTAAGAAATATGCTCGGTTCTTCCCACAAGTAGAACGAAAAATACATCTGCAACTGACAATTGACAGGAAGTGATTTTTAGACCAGTTTTCTCATGTATCTTTTTTCTTGTTTCAGCTTGGAGACAGTAAACACAGAAGAGGTGACCCTCATCGTATCCTGAAGGAGTCTTTGTCTACAGTGCCAAGGCGGAGCCAGGAAGAAGCCTCCATGGCCAGAGACTCATCGCCTTCTTAGCTCCACCAGGAGCCCCTTCAACCCTCTGGCGAGCTGCACTGGGGGGCTCAAACGTTCCTCTGACTCCTCCCGGGGCCTCACTGCAACCCATCTGCCAGCTCAGATAACCCTCTGACTGTTGGCCACCACATGTTTGAGGCGACCGCGTGTAACCGCCGCCCATTTCCCAGCAGCAGCCGCGGCTTCCTGCGACACAGATCTGCACCATGCAGTGGAGACGCCGCCACTGCTGTCCCATCAAGATGACCTGGACCGTCAAGCGCTCGCTCTTCCGGACCCACGTGGCCGGCCTCCTCTCGCTGGCTCTGCTCTTCACCCTCTTCTTATTTTTCAGCCAGCAAGACTGGCTGCCGGGGCGCAGCGGACCCCGGGAAAACCCGCTGGCCTACACCGTCAGGGGCCTCCGCAGCCCCAAGGGAGAAGCCAACCAGAGCAGCTCCCTCAGGAGCCTGTGGAGGGAGACGGGCTACGTGGCCCCGAAACCTCCGCTCAACCTCAGCTCTCAGCAGGCGGACGGGGCAGCGGGGGAGACGGCAGGAGGTGGAGGAGGGGCAGCAGGAGCCAGAATGGGCGTAATGGGGCTCGGGGACTCCATGAGCGCTAACAACAGTTTACAGAAGGAGATGGGTGTGGGGGGGAGGCTCAGCGCTCAGCCCTACCGCTACATCCTGAACGAGCCTTCAAAGTGCAGGGACAGCGTGCCCTTCCTCGTCCTCCTCATCGCTGCCGAACCGGGGCAGGCCGACGCCCGCAACGCCATCCGCCAGACGTGGGGCAACGAGAGCATAGCAATGGGCCTGGGGTTTGTCCGTCTTTTCCTGCTCGGCACAGGGAAGAGCTCAGACACCTACCTCCAGAGCAGCATAGAGGACGAGAGCCGCGTTCACCACGACATCATCCAGCAGGACTATCAGGACACTTACTACAACCTGACCATTAAAACCCTGATGGGCATGAACTGGGTGGCCACCCATTGCCCACGCGCCTCCTATGTGATGAAGACAGACAGCGACATGTTTGTCAACACAGAGTACCTCGTCCAAAAGCTGCTGAAGCCCGAGCTGCCTCCCAGGCAGAGGTACTTCACCGGCTACCTGATGAGGGGCTACGCGCCCAACCGAAACAAAGACAGCAAGTGGTACATGCCGCCCGAGCTGTACCCGAGCGAGCGCTACCCCATATTCTGCTCCGGCACGGGGTACGTGTTCTCGGGGGACATGGCCGAGCTGATCTACCAGGCCTCGCTCAGCATACGCAGGCTGCACCTGGAGGACGTTTACGTGGGGATCTGCCTGGCGAAGCTGCGCGTGGACCCGGCGCCGCCCCCCAACGAGTTCCTCTTCAACCACTGGCGGGTGTCTTACTCCGGTTGCAAGTACAGCCACCTGATCACATCGCATCAGTTCCAGCCCAACGAACTCATCAAGTACTGGAACCACTTGCAGAGCAACAAGCACAACGCCTGCATCAACGGGGCCAAGGAAAAGAACGGCAGGTACAGACACCGGAAGTTTCATGGGGAGAGGCCTCCTTGATGCCACCTGTGACGACCACCCGCCTCGAAAGAAGGGAGGCGGGCGCACTGTAACTACAGCCGAAGGAGGGCATATTGAACTCAGCACTATACACTATATGGGGAAAAGCACATTGATTTTGGTATTGGGTACAGTTGATCCGAACTATTTTTTTAAGTTGAGAAAAAAAAAAAAGTTGAGTATTGTAAACTTGTTAAGCTGTTTCTAAGAGGTTGGGGAAGAGGTTTGCCATGTAGAGCTCGCACAAAAAAGTGCTGCTGCTCAAGCGTTTATGATACTTCAGGTGACAACAGAAAAGTTTCAATACATGTTACAGTTATTGTGAGGGCTCTTCCTGGGAGGGTAGTACGCTATGTCGCACTCTTCAAATCGAAAGGAAAAAAAATGAAGACACAATTGTGTTTACACAAAGGGAAATGCACATGTATTTTGTTGACATCTACACTACCTAAATATGAATGATCTTTGACGTTGATCAGTTATGCTGCCCTGTTTCTCGGTGTTTGCTTTACAGATTTATTAAAGAATACACACTAAAGAAAAGGTTTATCCGTCATATACTGTGTTTTGTTCTTAAAAAAATTACATGAAAACACTCATGACACGTCAGATATGACTGAGATTGTATTTTTTAAAGCTTTACATTACGAGTGTTACTGCACCTGAACAAATGTGCAACAAATTAATTAACAATTAAATGTACTGAACTCATTTTGTTTGCAGTTGTGTGTGATTCATCCGGGGCTCTGTAATGCAATCAAGCAGCTTAAGTGTAATTACTGACTGTCCGAGACGTATGCAGCAAATATGGGGCATTTGGCAACATGAAAAAGTCCCTTTTTACATGATGGGACCTTTTTGTTATTTGGTGATTCACTAGTGAAAAACTACAGACTAGATCCTTTGTTTGGGGGAGAACGTGATACAACGAATTCCTCCTTCACGTTACTTATTAACAGAGCTCGGACTTCACTGCTCACCTCTCTTTCAGTTTTAGTAGCACTTTTATGGCCACCATTGTTACTGCATGATCTAAAAACATAATTCTGAATAACGCAGCCCAAACATGTATTTTTTCCTTCAAACACTGATCACTAATAGAGGCTGTGGTCTATTCAGTGGCCCTCAGAGAAATGCATTGACTTTC
This sequence comes from Gasterosteus aculeatus, assembly GCF_964276395.1. NCBI lineage: Eukaryota > Metazoa > Chordata > Actinopteri > Perciformes > Gasterosteidae > Gasterosteus > Gasterosteus aculeatus. The sequence continues at coordinate 8,463,646 of NC_135695.1, read as the reverse complement.
AAATACAAAAGTGAAACATTTAGATAATCCCAGGTTGGGTAGAAGCAATGTGAAGACAATCAGGCTGAGCGATGAGAAATGAATTATACATCGAATCCTTCACTGTCCTCTGAGAACATTAAAAATCCGGCTGCAAAACACCCAAGTTTAGATTTTAATTAAAAATGAATGCATATGATTTTGAAAGGCTGCCAGTATTACTCCAGATGGAACTGCCTGTTTGTGTGTGTGTGTGTGTGTGTGTTGTGGGGGAGGGAGGGAGGCAATAAACAAATACACGCAAGAGTGCTCAGGGCGAACAAGAAAGAGCACATTAAATTGGGTAATGACTTGAAATAACCTTTATCAGATTAAGGCAGTATGGATAAACTAATAGAAAGCCAGGTCACCTGAACGTCCGTTTTTTTTAATCACCTACATGTGTGAGCATTTCTACTAAGGGAGCCCTAAAATGGGTAAAGTTTCCACAATGGTATATTTAAAGCCGCTAATCACTAAGCAGAAGGGCCAGAAAAAGCTGAAAGGTAAACGCAGCAGAGAGAGGGAATATCAAGATGTTCATCTCAGATAAACCGCACGGTGCAAATAATTATTCAACGTTGGAGCCACGAGCACAGAAACAACAGCTTTATGTGTACTGTAAACAGTGGTGAGAGAGATTACACCATGTTTCCAAGGTCAGTTCAACAGGTATCTACAGGGAGACAAGATATTATAATGTCTCCAAACAGAGGTGCAAGATGCGAGCCAACAGATATGATATGACATGTTATTGTTTCTAAACACCACTTTTAACGTTGCGCCAACTGATTACAGTAACTGGGTCGGTAAAGATTTAAAACCATTTTTTAAAATAGTTTTGTATGTATTAATTGATGAAATATATAAAAATAATTGTGTCAGATTTTCACCTTTTTAAAATTATAGAAAAAATATTTTCCAGATTATTTCCCATATACTGTACGCGTATGTAATCGTAATGTAAACTGCTGCTTTAATTCAACTTTCTATATCAGCCTGTTAGTTAAAATATCTCTAAAATCTCAGGTGTGTTGTATTTAACGCCTTACAAAGTCACTTTACTCTTCATTCATGGTATTTTTAAATTTGGCAGAAACTGAGATTTTGTTTAAAAACAATGAAAACCTGTATGTTGATAATAAGACAACAAATGGCAAGACTGCCAACAACTAAACTATTGAGAAGTATGAAATTATCATCGGAATCCTTGCACCTGAAAACGAATAGAATTTAATTCCCTTGAACATGAAATGCAATGACCAAGATAACTGAACGCATTTGTGCCTCCTGCTGCTTTACTAACGTGACTCTGGTATCGACTGAAAGGTTGCAGTGTTGCCATCGTATGAGATGTCCATGTTTCAATAACAATGCCCTGCAAAGTTCCAGATAAAACCAAACATTGTGGTCACCACAAAGGAAACCAAGGAGATCCCCTTTCCTGCTTAAAGACCCTTTCCATTCCAGCAGGAATCGTCCGAGGTATTCATCACCCACCATTAGTGATGATTAAAGCCATGACTCAAACCTTGGGAACAAGGTTTTGTATCATTCATGCACGTCCATATGCAATCAGAGCCCCAGATTACCGGCATCCGGCCGCACTCAGCCCCTCAGCAAATGATGAAAACGAGAGAGGTCTGGGGGAAACAGGTGAGATGAAAAAACTGCAGAGCAGAGACGAATACACTGCTCCGCTACCGGAGAAGTCCAAGTAAAAGAGAAAAGGATGAGGAGGAAAGGGAAAAAAAAAAAAAAAAGCTTGAAGGAGAGAGTGATGAATGAAGGGGAAAGGAGCAGTGACTGATCACTATTGAAAACCTGTGCTGCTGTAAACGTGGTATAAAAGCCTAACAGTGGAAAAAGATTGAGATGTCTGTCGTGATGGAGTGGAGGCTGTGGCCCCGGCTCCAACATCGCAGCTCCCTGTTCCTCAGAAACAGAAAAGGAGAAAAAATGCACTTGAGGAAGAGACAAATCTCCTGACCTTTGAATAAGAGCCGGGCCTGGAGCCTGCCCGAAGGGACTCCCTCTCCGTGGGCATGACTGATGAAGCCCTAACGCAAGTTCTGAAAAACAACTGAATTTGACAAAGAAAATGATGAATGCCACCTGCTGCAACTGCAAGTTAAAAGTCTTTACAAGAAAAAAAGATAAGAATTGTAAGATTCACAAATTAAAAATCGAGCAACTATATTTGGAATAGACTACTTAATAAAACGCCATTTAAAGCCCCTGCAACCCAAATGGAGAACCACAGACCACAGTAGCTCGTCCCTTTTCTCAGCAGCCATCCAGACACATTTCAGGAGAACCGCAGCCATAATTAACGACTTTAATTATGGCCCAAGGTGGGCCAGGCCCCTGGTATCGTGCATACTGGCTCACTGGAATTACTGAGAGAATACAGGAATTGCATCATAATCAATTGTCTTGATTACGCCTGGATTTACCCTGCAATGACAGGTCAAAACGGCTGCTTTGAGTAGTCTCTGTTGTACAGAGAGCTTAAGCTATTGCCGTAGCCGTGGCTAACCTTGACTAAAGCTAAATTCACTGAAAATGTTGACAAACACACAACGTGGCGATTGTGTTCATTTCCATATCTACTCAGCAGCCAAATCCTATTATTGCGGAAATGAAATGACTTACTATTTGCTAAATGGATACAATAACATAGTATGCCACAGTTAAAGCAACTACCATGAAGCCTTTAGTAGAAAAAAATATTCTTTAGGAAAGCTACCGTAAAAATTCATCATCAAACCAATTAAATTAGCTGAAGTTGCAATATTAAGGAGCATACTTATCCACTTCTGCCATATCTAACTCAATGTTAGCCTCCAATTGTGTGATTGAAATCACACACTAAATTGAATAGGAATTCATCTAAAATCAATAAACTATGAAATTGTAGACAGTTACAGAACTACTGCCGTCTCAAGAAGAAGAAGGCAACATCCATTGTGTGCTCTCATCCAAGCAAGAACTCCCTCGTGCTTACAGACAGATGGTGGATTCCAGCCGGGACTCATTGATGGGCGGCTGCCAGCATTGAGCCCAAATCTATTAATATATACAATTTGACAGTGACACTCCACATCACAGGAGGAATGCTGGGCATCTAACATGCTGTGTGTCACAGTAACACTGCAAAGAACACTGTTATACTTATATACTGAATTGTCAATCATGAAAACAAAAGCCCAATGTTCAGTAAAAGCGTTCGCCTTTAAATGTGTGTTTAAATGTGTTTATAATATCGTATTCAGAAGGTTTTTCCTCAAAAGCATTAACATTAGGACAATAAGTGTTATATATAATGATGCAGCACATAGATATATTCAAATGTATATATTGTACTTAATTATTCAGTATATCTACTTTGTTTAAAACAAGAAACTGAATAAAATTGCACTCCTAATTAATCACATCAATAGCAATGTATTATATCTACGTTAGTCTATTACCAACATACAGTTGAATGTATTTAACTTATGTAGAAGTACAACAGTTTTGTGGTTAACTTGATTCCTGCATCTCATCGTTTGCTTTGCATGAGCACATGGAAATAAGTTTCCTTTGTAGCTCTTTTCAAACTAAGCAACAATTTAAAGAGCTTTAAATAGAGAAAACGTTTTTACGAAGGATTCAAAAACAAGAAGTATTAAAATTGTTTAGAAATACAAGAGGGACTAATATATACATAAAAAATACAGCAACAAAGGAACTAAAAGGGCTGTAGAGGAACTAGTCAATAAAACAGAACATTATCATTTGTGATGTTTGTAGTATTTGCACCTGCTCTCTGTTGATCATTTACCTGCTGACATCCAGTCAGGAGACAAAGGAAACCTCAAACTAGTTTGTGGTAAGAATCGGGGTTCCACTTGCTGAATGTTGCTCAACACGATGTTTTGAGTATTTTGAGAAATTAAATGCTGAGGATGTTTCCTCAGCATTGACCGTTTGACGTACTTTGAAGTAAGAATCTACGTAGTGCAAAACAAACAGTGATCCTCTCTCATGTGATCTAATTACTTTATTGACTGATCGGTCCACATAACTATTTTCTCCATGGACTTTGCTCAAGTGTCCACACTGTCCATGAAGCAGAGAGTGTTGTAATCAAACTATTTCATCATCAGCAGATATTCACAAACATCGAGTAATCCGTTTTAAACAAAACTACTCATATATTTCCACTCAGCTTGCCTTGTTTTACACATGATATTTGTTTGTTGCCTTTGTTGTTGATGCTGTCTGGTCAAACTTAATGTGATCATAAATGTTTCCTCACGTCAGTCACAGAAGTGTCAAGTTATCACAAAGTATGTTTTTTATTTTCTGGTTGTAAAATGTTAATATAAATGTAAACACGGTGGCGTGGTGGTTAGCACTGTCGCCTCACAGCAGGAAGGTCCTGGGTTCGACTCTGCACAGTGTCTGTCGCCCGAAGTTGGCTGGGATAGACTCCATCCCCCCGCGACCCTGTGTGCAGGATAAGTGGTTTGCAGAGAGATGAATGGCTGCTGAAGATGTGCATTATTAGATGTTGATTAAATTAACGTTTGTTATTAAGGAATTAAACTTTACACCTACAACAACAAATACACAGGCGCCGATGCTCCTTTAAGGACTCATGGACTGTTTTAAGGACAATGCAGCAAACAACCCTGAACATAATTGAAAAGGCTACCAAAGAGTTATTTTTAGAACATTTCTTGATTCGCCAAGTTATTCATCTGATCTCCATCCATGGCCTCCAAGCCAAAGTAAGCCATAGTTCTGTGAATAATAGTTTTATGTTCCCATTTCATCCTGAATAAAAGCCATGTAGCATGTAAAGAGAGTGCCAGCTGCACAGAGACAAATGTCCAGGACAAAGTAACTCCGAGGAAGGAGACGTCACGGCAGAACCCACACTGATTGACAGGTGATCTCTAACTGCCTGTCGCTGCAAAGTAACACACCAGCAGTGAGAAATTTGCACCACAGATGGTGTCAACGGAGGAAAAAAACAGCACGTTATTACCACCATCCGACCGCACAGACTCAACCGTTTACATAACCGAGCTTATCATCAAAAGAATAGAGTCACAACAGGCTTAGTCCGACGAAACCATTCATGAATTTAAGTTTACTTTTTTGGTATTGTCCTGTTTGCCAATATGGTTTGAGATTTATTTATATAGCGTAACGTTATTATGGCTGGATTCATTTGCTCTCTATGGTATTCTATAACACCACAATGCCAATATCTCAAACTGTAAAAAAATGTTCATCATTTTTTTCCGTTATCAATTGCGTTACTCTGCTGAGCCGTTTCTCATGTGGAACAATTTATTCTGTATTGCAGTGATTGAACAACCCTCAGTTGACACTGTATTAACAGCACATATTATTTTCCGTTATAAACGGCATAAACAGGTCCCTCATTTTAGCTACCGACATTGATAAACTTAGTTTATCTACTTACTAGACTTTACCCGATACCCGGGGGAAGGATTCAATAAATGACGTACAGTATTGTACGAGATGTGCAGCCTTATTGTTGTTGTTTATGATTTGCCTGTTTTACTCAATACGGTAAATCAGGATTCTAATGAACACACCGGTGCAACAACGTCTACACAGACCATTTACCACTTTTTTCCACTACCAGCCGGCAAAAATATATTCAAGACTTGTTTAAAAATCATGTAAATGTTCCCAAATCAATCAATGGGGCAGTAATTATCCCTCCCCGGGTGTGTCCGCCCTCTCCCTGGTGGGAGGTTGTGGAGGGCAGCAGGCGATGCAGCTCCTCCTCCTCTGCCCGGCTCATGTTTCAGCGAGGTGTTTACCGTCTCACTTTCTTCCTGCCATGACAAATGAGAACAAATCACAGGCCAGGAGTACATTAGTGGGGTTATTGGGTTATGTGCCTCTAAAATATAAGAGTGAACAATACTTTTTCTCTGAGAAATGTACTCGCCAAATGCATTCCTGTTTTGCACTGTTTTGCTCCTGAGGGCAATATTTTCATCTTTAGCTGTTTAAGATAAATGATGTTCCTCAGTTAGTTACTAACTATGTTTGTGTGCCCTTTGGAGCTGAAGTCCTAGAATGCAGCGTGTCTTTTGTAAAGAAGAAATTGTCGTCTGCGGCTGGAAACAACAATGACAATAGCAATGACACTGATTAGTCGAATTGTCCCTAAAACCAAAACAACCTCAGTTATGTTGAATGCTCCATGCTGCTTAACTGCAGAGCCAGCTGATACATTTAACGGTGGTTCATATTTAAGAAAATGGATCATAATAAGTGATTATCAAAAGATACTCTCTGTTATAAATGTGTGATTTGGATCCACATTCCTATTTAACCGTGTATCGGTTAAAAATAGTGGCACACTCGTCGTCTCACGCGGTGTATTGCCTAATATGTTGAACTGTTTCAGCATATGTTAGCATGTGAATATTATCCAGTATGAATCCAAAAATGTGTCACCTGTAACATTTATGACACAACTTACTTGTGTCAAAAGATCCAGTGATGCAAAGCGTCGCCAGCCGACACTGCCAATACAGCAGCTGCTGGATTAAGCCTGGTAGCGCTGACATCATCGTGGCAGCAGTTCCTTCATTCCTTCACAAGCGCTCTCATCTTCTTTCTTCTCTCTCACTTTTCTCTCCCGCTTTTCGTCCAAAAAACCATTCCTGTCGAGCTGCTACCGGCCCCTTCAAGGCACCTTCTGGAGACGTTGTTGGTAGCTGGATGTAAAACACGAGAGCACGCAGTCTTTTCCAGGAGGGCCTGATATATGGCACAGCAAAGGGATTGTGACAGGGCCCTCTGCACATTGGCGGACAGGTCTGACAATCCCGCATTGTGATTCTCCGTCCTATTTGCTTAACGGCAGATGGAAGGAAACAGAATAGATATTGGAGATTTGGGGTGACAAAAAAGAATTATGCAGAAATTACAGTGACAACATTCAGACAGAGATATTGAGCACATCCAACACCGTATAAACGATTAAGCAAAAAATCAATGCAGAACGGAACACTGGCACCAGAATGTTTAAAAATGTTTTAAAGAAAGGTTTTTTTGCAACTCCACCCGCCCCCAGCACACACACACACACACACACACACAGAGGGATAAAGGATGTGCACACTATCACCAGAGCTCCCTCTTGCCTATTGGAGGTGATTGATGTTGTGCACTAACCTGTAACATCCAGAGTTCATTAAAACAAAATGCACGGATCAAGATAAAGGCACACGGGGGCTAAATAAAAGTGTCAGCCTTGAAATTGGAGCAGGTCTAATTTAATTCATAAAAAGGACAATTTTAGCCAAGCGATAAATTCAAGGCTTTTGTCACTTTGTTTTTAATTAGTTTGGTAACATTGGTGATAGATTAAGGCCAGAGTCAGGATCATGGTTGAAAGTCAGAGAAACGGTTAAATAAATAGTTATTTCCATCATTTCCAACCATGACCATTGGAATAAAGCACAGTAGTTTGTATCTTCTGAAAGAAATCTCAGCTCTCGAGTGTCATTCATTTCCATTCATACCAGTGCTTACAAACCCAGTCTGATGCTCGTCTCCCAGCCTGACCTCCACATACTTCTTTCCTGCCTTGCTAAATGCAGTATACAGTGGGGCAAACACATCGCGCTGCGTTGACCCAGAATGTAAATGTGGTCGTCCAGGACGAGCTGCAGAGTTGTCCGTCATGTTGGGGAGGGATTGTGTGCTAAGACAGGCATGCCTGTCTGAAAAATAAAAGCCGCTGATACAGAACCCCCCCCCCCCCCCGAAGAACCAAATATTGCTTTTACTTTTTCCGTTTGCATTCACGCTGGAAATAGTTGCGCCAAAGTCAGCCAGCGACACGTCCCAAACAAGGGATCATCAAAAATATATGTTGGTTATGAGTGACATATTCTCTTTTTGGAAAATCTGTTCAGTTCAATTCCATTTTTTGTATATAGCCCAAAATTACAAATTTGCCTCAGAGGGCCATATAATCTGTACACATACAACTTCCTCCGTCCCGGAACCCTCCACATCAGCACAGGAGAGAAACCTCTGAGAGAACAAGAGAGGAAGGACGGCAAAAGACTACGATAGATGTATTGTGTGCAGAATTAAGTGAAAAAACTACAATATGTTTAATGGTATGACAGAAAGTATTCATATATTGGTAGTGTTAACTAATGATTTAATACAATACATGCCCTGCTTCTAATTAAACCAATTTCATGATAGAAAAAGAAATGAAGGAACGAAACATTCAATATAATATATTCAATATCATGGAAGATAAATAGTATATTGGCAGATATCAAACATTGGTTGGTAAACTGCCATTTTTAAGCTTGGAGTCTTGCATTTTGGCCGTCTTGTTTTTTTTTTGCAACCAGCAGATGCAAGAGTGGGAAAAGCTCTGTACTGATTTTTTTTAATGCAACCATCGAGTCCCAGAACAGTCTCAAAACAGACAAGGCTGTGGTAGCAAACTATCAATTTTAGGGGAGGTAGACTCCTCTAAAATTACCTCTTCCTATTGTCTATTTAACCAAAATGGGACCATAAATTGAATTCTTTAACATACTTGATATGACAAACATAAACTTATGTTCACATTAAAACCGCCGTAATAAATCAGGTGAGGTTTCCACGTGATTAGAAGTTAGTCCCGGTACGAGCCCCAGTTAGTCCTCCTCTGTGTAATTCCTTCCTCCACTTTCTCTGCCACGTCCCTGCGGCTGCATGTAACCTTGTATTGTCCACTTTTCAGTCGAGCCTCACACAGCGGCTCTGTTCCCTCTGTCATGGCCGGCAACTCTACCTTCCCTACTGCGGCCTGGACGCTACTCCACAGGCTCTAAAACCGTTCCACCTCCCCCCCGCCCGCCCCCAAAAGGTCGAGTGACCTTCCTAATCCAAGCAGGACGGCAAAGTCTCCCAATGCATTCCGTGGCATGGACAAATTATTGTAAAAGAGCCACTGTATTGAGTACTGCAATAAAGTCATAGTCAATTCTGAGCACCGCAATGGCAGGGAAATACTAACTCATTCGCAAGGCAGAGCGATGAATGCGTACATGGGGCATTGGACCTGCTCCGTGCATTGGACAAGGCGAGGCAAGGCAATTTTATTTGTATAGCGCTTTTCATACACAAGGCAGACTCAAAGTGAACAGTGTGAGTGTGACGGTGGGCAGATTCCAGGAACAAGCGATGTGTCAGGGGTCACTTGAGCCTAGTTGTTAGTGGCATAAAGAGGCTGTAGCATTTCATACAACCCTATTTTGTGGATTGATACATTGTTAAAATCAATGCATGCTAGCTCCGTGGTTTGTTGTTTTGTTGTTGAACAGCTCTGATTAATTTGAACATATTGTGTTTGAAAAAACTTCCTGGGTTAAATAATTGAATGTTTTTCACTGACTGAAATGAAATAGATATTCCTCTAGTTATGTCAACTTAGAGTCCAATGAAGCTCTGGATACGATGTAATTTATATCTTTCATCTCTTGAGTCCTGTTATCTTTACGCCACTTAAAGGCAATGCTTAATGATACGAACACGTTTTGCTTGAATTCATTAAAGAGGATGAAACGCATTAGCACTTCATTGGCACATGTTTTTGTTCACTTGCACTGTTTTCTAACATATTTCCCAGAAATCCCTGGTCCATTTCCGGGCGCGTTGAAAAGCTTTAAGAAATAAAATATTTCTAGCGATAAACAGACTCAACACTTTGTGTTCGTTGGCTGAGACTCTTGAACAATTTTGAAGTGAAGCACAACAGCCTGTTAAACCTCCAAAGACTCTTCATTCAGCACATCCTTCACCGGCTATCCATCCACAGCCACATTTATGAAGTGCAACTGCAGCTGCGGCTGCTGCTTCAACCAAAGGCATAACTTCCAGAAGCAATGCAAGAAGTCAAGCCTGGCTGGTTCCTGGTCCCGGCGATATTACCTCTGGAGTAAAGGGGGCATCAATCGTGCTTGTCTAGAGGAACAAAAGCCTGCGTCTGCAGCAGGGGAGTATTTATTGTATTTATTTATTTCCTTCCACTTTTGCCTTAACATCCTTCTTTGACTTTTATTAAGAACTCAGAAGGGTTCCAACGTTAAATGAAAAGTAGAATAGACACATAAGTCCTTAAGTGTCCTTGTTCAGTTCTCTGTTGGACACACATTTAAAACAAATCCAGCAGATGATGAGAATTGATGTTCGCCAACAGACAAGATTTTAAAAGATTTAGCTGAATCACGCTTGGAATTTGGACATGTCCTGTCACTCCCAGCTTCCTTTTGTATTTGTCTCTTATTTCTTAGACTGTGCTTCTTCCTCCTCTGACATCCCTTTGACCGCTCAATGACCACCTTCCTCCGGCGCTCCATGCAATTACAAAACATGATGAATTTACTTGGAACCCGGCTGGTGTGGTACATCCTGAGGGCTGATGAATATGATGCAGTCTGTATCTGCCAGCCTCGTTTATCTCTCACCGTACACTTCTTCTCATTACCATGCACAGCAACCTTTCCTTCACAAGGTTTACTTTTGCACGTCATGTCCAACAGTAACTACAGTCAACTGTTTTTAAAATTTAATTGTTCTTGATTTGTTCTAATGATCCATTGTCTGTCTTTCTATAAATACCCTGTAATCAGTAATCGCTAGGGAAGAAGGGGAGGGGAAGCCGAATCAAGGTGCTGGGGAGGACAGGAGGAGTACTGGAGACGGTAAAGATGTGCAGGAGGTGACAAAGCAGGCTGACAAGTAGGAGGGTGGAGATAAGCAAAGGTGTGAATGTGGAGGAAGACCTGGCAAGGGGAGGAGAGTGAGTTGAGAGATGGGATGAAAGAAATAGAAAGGGTAGAAAGGACGACGAAAACACTGAATATTTTGAAAATCCAGTTTCTTCTTCATCGCCTCAGTTCTGCTGAAAAATAGATTCTCTTCTGATCGAAACAACCTGACTACACACGTGTTGACTGATTCCCAGCTCTGTACCTCGGAGTGTTCCACCTAAACTCCACCAACCAACAGCGGCTAAGGCGCTGTTTTCCGATTAGATGCTCTTCCACTGTGCACTTCCTTTTATCCAAACCATTCTTCTATTCAACATTTCTGTGATATTTCAACGAATAGCATTCACACAAAGAGCTTTAACCACACAAACAACCAACAAAAAAACAAGCCTGACAGTGCTGCGTGTACCCCCACCCACCCACCCCCCCACTCCTTTTTGAGTCCTTATTCTGCACAGAGCTGAGAGGAAGCCTAGTGCGTTTGGACCAGACAGCTGTCAAAGCCACTCTCGCTGCAAGGGGCAGCGCAGGAGGAGCAGCATCACCAGCGGAAAGCATCAGCGCTCCCACTGCGGAGGAGCAGGTACAGTCCGACGGCACGCAAACACAGCCGAAAGAGTCACGCATACACCTGCACAGTGGGGGGGAGGGAGTCGTCGCCATGGCAACCGGTGATTGATCCCCTGAGTTATGCAGCGGGAGAGAGAGAGAGAGAGAGAATGTTAATGGCAGCGAACAAGCAGCGGCGGAGGGTGCAGAAAAGTGACGGCGTGAGCAAACAGCTAATGCGCACACAGAGGCTCACGCTAATATGCAGCACGCAGAAAGATTTGCGCTTGGCCATGTCTGCGAGGCGAGGCTGTCACGCGGCGAGCTCTCATGCTCACTGCTGATTGCGTGGATGACTGTTGGTGCTCTGTGGACGGTTGATTGCGGCCCACATGGGGGACGTGGCGACTTAAAAGAAGAAAAAAAAATTGGAAATTTATATCCTTTCCATCGTTGAGTGTTAAAGGGCCACTACAAATATTTTACAATGGAGAGTAGCCAAGTGCTTTGGTGCATGAAGATGAACATATGCATAATGCCTCCGGAGGACCTGTGTGTATGCTGAAAAGATTCATTTAGCAACGTCTACTGTTATGCCAGGAAATGGCAGGGAGTGGCTCAGCTAGGCCATTTGTAGATTCTTCTGTTTATTGCGATCAATGTCACTGTGCTTGAGGCCTGTATACCTTGTGAAGTTTTGAATGTTGCACAGTAATAGGCAGATCCCTGTGTTGCATTCTCTGCCGCAAAATAGGAACACATATGTCATCCAAGCCATTAGTGAAGGTCTATGAGAAAATGACCCGTCTTCTTACTTCATTTCTTCATTAAAACCTGTAAATCTGAGTTTGTGGTCTCAATCGTTAACATCCTTTACAATGCAGCATGATGCACGAAAAAACAAAATGCCAAAGGCCGAAATGTTGAACTTGAGGGTTCAAAACTGCAGTCAACAAACCAATGGGTTCCGTCTTTTAATTTACAGTCCACGGACTCGGCCCATGAAAGGTGGCACAAGTCAAAGAAGTACCCCTCCAGCCATAGGAGGTTGTTAAAGTACAAATATTGTTCTGACAAGGAGCTGTGGATGGTTGGTTGAGAATCATTTCAATATGTATGACTATATCATCCTGTTACAGTACATTGTTGTATTGATTAGCATGCTTGAAAACATAATTGGATCATTGAGTCCCGCACACTGTGGAGGGAAAAGTTTTTCAAGAAATCTCTTTTTCTACTTGATTTCCACCACAAGCAATCTTTTTGATTTTAGTTTTAACCGTTAATGGTGTCTGCAACCGTCCATTGATTAGTTAATCCAGCAATAATCTAGCAGGGCTACTGCTAATGATGGCTGCTCATGCATGTGTTACCGGAGCCAAAACTGAATAATTTATCAGACCATCCCGGCTCAAATTGGGCTATAGTAGAATACTTGATGGGCAGCTCTACAGCCCATCACATATAGCTTCTCCACGGCATCTAAACTCACCATTTAACCTTTGTGGGAAGACCTTGGAGAAAACCGGAAAACTCTTTTAACCCCGAATCTGCATTTATTTAAACCCGGGGAGAGAGAAAGTCTACTGTGTTTCATTGTTTGAATGTTAACATCAGTTGGAAGTTGTATATGATTTTATTCTTGAAGGAATGCGGTATGAAATCATAACAGCAGTGCTCCTTCTGATGCCCCCAACACCCACAGAGGCTCTTGGCAGGTAAAAAATAACTCACTTTAAAGAGAAAGATAGATGAATGCCCATTTTTCTCATTTCAATTATTGATTGTTTTTCTCAATTAATTGACTGACTGTTGTAGCTGTGCAGCCTCCAATATTTGTCTCTTCACATCGAGTCTTCGAGGCAAATGCTGCACATCCAGTCATTGATTCTCCTTACCGCAGCGGGTTTTATATCCTCATATCATCTCACATGTGCTATCTGTGAAGGTGAAAACGTATTTGCAACACTTTTATATGCAGCGAGAATGTGGTCAGCAAAATACACGGTTGGAACAAGGAGAAACGGAGCCTGCAGATAAGAGAAGTATCAGCCACGAAGAGGATAATGATGCTGATCCTTGGGAGTGAAATCGTCTCTGAGACACATCGTGGGAAGAGGTTCTAATCGGAAGGACAACAAATTATTTTTGTGGGGAAAATAGGAATAAAAAAAGGAATTGTGTCAATCAGTAGTGGAGGAACAGACACGGTGGACCCTTCATTCTGATCAAACACTTGTAATCCTGTTGAAGAAAATCCGCCTGTCGCAACACCACATTTAAAAATAACGCAGGCACAATTCTGCGGCAACATGAAAGGATTCACTGTCACCCTCGATTTTCAAAAGGAATAAATAATATGAACAATAACGACAGAACACTTTCTTACATATGGAAGACATTAATTATGAATGTGTTTTTTCCTCTGAAGCAATCGTGGAATGATAAAACTGCTGCTGCCCCCCCTTTATTTTCTCTTGAGGACAACGAGTCTCACTGATCCAAAACCTCGCTGTCTCCGTCTGTCTTCAAGCCAGCAGCACTGCACAACCCCACAGCGCCAACCTGGACGCCCGCTGACCCGCATCTCCTTTATTTTATTTTTTCTTTCTGCTGATTCGCCCCCTCGCAAAGAAGATTATTGCGCTTGTGATAAAGTGTTTAAGGCGCCACAAGGTCAACGTAATTCTTGCTCCAGATGAAGCGACATGTAGAGACCCGGCGCTCTGCGCTTGGGGGCTTTAAAGCCTTGCTGATAGTACTGCAGTGGTGGAAGGATTCTTAAAAAAGATAAGAGAGAGAAAGGGAAGAAGAAGGAGGGAGAGTCGGGGCAAGATGGATCGCCAGGTCCCTCAGCCAACAGGAAGTCATGTGTGATTGCTGCAGGCCCCCCACACAGGAACAGTGGCAGCGACAGGCTGCTTACTTATCTCCTGTGGCCCACCGAGCCTCAGGGGTCCACGGTTGTTACAGAGGAGTGCGATTTTCCACTTGGTGGGTGCTACTACTACGCACCGCTTCACCATATTAATGATTTTACTTTTCATGCCCACTGCATGCAAATACATACATACAATACAATATATATGTCACAGTTAATTAAACCCCAGCAAATTATTTGCTAAAAACAGATAATCGTAATATTGTGACAGTTGTTTCTGCTTCAAACTATTTTTCTTCTCACTTCTGAATGGGTTTGATCCTTCCTTCAGCATTCAGTCAGTTGGGAGTATTGCAATGCAACAAAGCTACTCTGCCCTCTTCAGCATGAAAAACAGAATTACACAGAGCTGACTTCTCACATTTAGGTACAGTTAAGAAGTAGTTACCCAACATAAAATATCAATCACATCCAAGGGAAAACATAGACACAAATGCTTTGATCGATTCCAATGGCTCGACTTTCAAACTTTAAAAGAATCGTAATGAATTGTGTGGTTTTGATACTCGGCGCCGCCTCAAATTGAAATGTCAATCAAACATGACCGCAACGATTGTTTTTCGAAGAACACTTTGTGGCATTAGCATCTGAACGCGCAGCTCCAATGAGTGTGTGATGAAACACGTGAAAGTATTAAGAAATTCAGAGGAAATAACAGCGTATAGCAAGATGTTGTTGACCTTATTTGTCGGGGACAAGAGCTCTTGACGCTGTGGAGCGATACAGATCAGTGGAAGTGGGGTTTTGGTAAGTGTTTCAGCATCGTTCAGGGGGCCGTTTTATTTGCCATCTTGTATCAAGAGCTCCAGGATTACTGTGCTCAAGGAGCTGTGAAATCTTTTGCGACAGCTTAAGGCACTGAAACAACTGGTCTCTGCCTCTCTTATCAGCGAAACACACACTGGCCAGAGTCCATCCAGAATAACAAGGAGAGAACCCCCCCCACACACAGCCAAAGGAATTGGAACCTGTCCCTTGTAGACTTCTAAACACTAACCTGACATGCCACCAATCCAATTTGTGTCAACAGCGGTCCTTTCACCCGTCCCCCTCGACAACAACAACAAAAACCGCAATTGGTGTTGACAGCAGTCGAAAGAATACTTACTTGACACTTTGGTCGTAACTTTGCCTAAAAAAGAAAATGTCAGCACCAATAGGACGGCACATCTCAGCTGACAAGAAGCCAGGACATCTTTCAACGGAGACATTTGAAAACCAAATGTGACGCATGGACAGGAGAGCAGCCCGATTCATTTACACCATAGAATAGAGTTGTGGTCGCATGAGATCCTTCAACTTAATAACATCTTGGAGTTTTATAAAATAAGACCAAAGTTATTTGCTCTTATTGTTGTAAATGCTTTTTGGTCAGCGCTATGTTATCTCCACACACTTTGGTCTGTAGTTGTGAAAAGTGGAGGTTTCAGGTCATCATAATGTATAATCGCAGCTTCAGAAAATGTTTTATTTCATAAATAAAGATAGCGTTCTGCCACAAGGTATTAACTCTGATTTCATTTTTTAAACAGGCAACACAAAAGGTCATTTAGGTCCACTGACTCAATACTTCCACATGAACACACATGACACCAACAATACAAGCATCATATTCATGAGGAAACACTGGGATGCTGAAGGCATTTGCACTACAATAAAAAAAAGGTTTACTTATTTTCATAATAAGTCAAGCATCTCCTTGGATTTGGACACTTCTATACAGCTCGGTCTAAATATGGCTCGGAAGTGACGCCATCACGATTCTTATTCTGAAAACAATGAAGACAACGTTGCAAATTTCATTTGAAATGTCAGTTATTCTATTGACTAAACTAAATTGGAAACTCACACAAACCCTTCCACCCTAATTAAATCCCAGTCTGAGCCTTAGCACTGCACTACTTCATGCTCTCTAAATCCACGTTGGACCACAAACATCTTGATGACTTCATCTTTAAGCCTGTGTTCAACGTGTTCCCTGCTTTGCAATACTTCTTGGAATAATATTTAGTTTGTATAGTAGAGGCATTTGTAGGAGAAAAACTGCCACTCTTAATTTTGTACCAAATATCCAAAGACAATTCAATACCTGAAAACCAAACCAGAAAAGAAAAACAAAGGCTTATGCATGACGGCCAAAATCGACACCCTGAGTCACGGGTGTAATCAGGAATAGCTGCTGGACCTGCCGTGTCCTGCTAGCGGGCCGGTGATTGTCCACTGGAGGAGACGGGGCCGGTGGTACAGCCCACGAGATTCATCACGGCCTCGCACAGAACCATGCGGACTGATTACACGTGCGGGAAAATGCACGCCGCATAAGGATATTAAATCAAGCCAGCTCATTGCCGTGCCGGTGTCGCGCCGAGCCCCAGCCGGGGTAAAATGCATCTGTAGCTCACCCACATAAGCATTTTAGGCAGTGGGAGAATTACATTTCCATGGGGCTCCGGGAGAGTTAGGCAATCCTACCTTCTCAGAGCGGTGATTAATAGTGATGGGCCCATAACTAGTTCTGTCTGAGAAAAATACTGCTGCCATAGTGTCTGTTGTTTTGCACTTGGAGGAGACGAGTCCTCTGTGTAAGGCTTTGGTTTGGATAAGCTGTCAACACACACAAGAGTGCAAATCAGAAAAAAGCACTGCTGCATAGCCAGTCGGACCCTCATTTGTCATGCACAGAGTTTTTTAATCCCTCTGATGCAGAATTAAGCTTCCAGAGACCAAACAAATCAGAAAGAAAATCTGGCAGCATTATTTGACTTTATCTGGCTGACCCATTATGCCCGCTGTCATTTCAACAAGGGAGTGTGTACTTTTCGCTTGCTTGAGGGCAATACTTGTTGTCTGGTCCCCATTTCTCAACATCTTTCACTTGTCACGCACTTTCTGTGTATTCTGTGACTATAACTTGCAGCCGGTATTTCCATCAGCACTGCAGTACTTGAGAAAAGGTACTTGTTCATTTCTTTACTAGCAGCAGCAAATGAAAAAATAAACACAAACCATCATTGGCAGAATGTATAAATGAAAGACATGTTCCCCATTCATTTACTTTGAAATTGAAACCACCTAAAGCAAGTCACCTTTAAGAATGCTTTCTAATATAAAACATAATAACTTCTTAAAGCCGCATCAATACATTTTTGGCCACAAGAGAAGAAAAATATACAGTTAGAAAAAAGCCTGTTTTTTTCCCAGCTTGCCAAAGGAGCATAAAGTGAACCTTTGACAAAAGAGAACCTTTCTCCTGCAATGATTTTGGCTCGGTCTTGAACCCTCTGGGCCTTGTATTAAGCATGTTTTGAATCAGCACCGGCCTCCTGACTGCACTCGGCCCTTATTGACACATTTCTCTTCACAAAAATGATTGTCGAGTCTGGCTGAAGCTCAGCTCCTTTCCTGACAGAAACTCACATGGAGTGAAAAATCCCAGTGACACACACTTTGCTTATCCGCATGATAAGTGCTACAGATTTTAGCGTTAGCTTATTGACGAACTGACTAAAAATGAGTTATTATGCACTTTGACAATTGCCTGTTAAGCAGAAACTCCAGGGCACTCGATCAAGCCAACGCCAAGAGAACTACTCTTTAATCAATGCAGACTACAATTAAGAATTGTCTTCGGCATCGGGGTGCCTGGCCTACAGAAAGTGCTAGCTACAGAGAAAATAGAAGCATGTGCAGGGCGAAAGAAAGCAACTCAAGACTCATCACATTCTGTACTTTAAATAATTCATGTTCTCAACTTCCATATTTTCACCATGTAGTTTAAAGAACAGAGCAATTAATCAAAACATCGTTCATTGTTCATCATTGTCCGTTTGGTTCCAAATCAAAAGGTTTGATATCTTTTTAGAGGTACGCCACACTAAGATCAACAAAGATAATTCACAATCGACCAGTTAGTATAAAACACTAATCTGTGTGAGTGTTTAGAACTAACCAAAACCAAACATGTTTCAACAAATACGGTCTTGTGTCTATTTGTGTTTTACTTTTTTCTCTACAGGAAAAAAGGAAGAGCATCCAGTGTAAGACATTGTGGGGAAATCATGCTCACCAGTCTCACTTTTCACACGTAAAAAGGTGTTTGCAAATTTCTTAAATATTCTAGTGCTTGTTAGATGCTTCTGGACCCCCCCCACCCCACACACACACCTTTCTGACGTTAGATTAGGGTTAGCCGTGTCCAACCACATCTTTACCTAAACAGACAATCTGACATTCACACCCACTTAACGCTGTGATGAGCCGGCCTGATAGTCTGCATCTCCTTCCACACAACTATTTCTCTCCCTTTTCATGATAACAACCATTACAAGAGCATGTCTGGACACGTGGACTGTTCCCTATACTTAGATAATGTTCCCTCCTCCCCACATGTACCAGGTGTTTGAGTACGTTTCTTTCACCAAAGAAAAAAAATACATATCAGAAGGATTTGAGTTTGAATTTCTGATACAATTTGATGTGAGAGTCTTTTTTTTTTTAGCAGGGAAGGTTTCCGATCCATGAACCAAGACACATAAATGGCATAAATAAACGATGTCCATGAACGCATTGTGATTTGCATTCCAAACAAATGTTAAACCAGAAGAAGCAATGTCAACAACTCCCCCTGCGCTCGTCTCTAATTTGTCAAAGTGAAGCATCAGAGTACTGATGCCGATGAGATGTGTAATATATCTCACACTAATGGCGGTGGAGTCTTTTGCAAAGATAAATCCTCCTCATCAAACCACATTTTCTGAATAACATTAGAGTCTCTGATATCGTCCCGACTTGATAGGTCGACTTGTAGGGCTGTCAACCTGTGTTCTCAATATCCCACATTAACAATTTGCACAAGGTATCGGCATGTTAAATGTGCGGTGATCATTCTGTATACGTGGGTGCGTACATCTATCTGGAGACTATAGATGTTCTAGCAGCATTACAAATGCTCATTGTCCACCAACAATTTGTCAATGAATTTCCCTTCCACATGTCAGAAGTTCATTGCGGCTTGAAATGTTTTCCCATGCCTCATTACCAACCTTTTTTTTTACATGGAGGGAAGAGTGTGCATATTTCCCTGACACTGACTGATTTTTCTTACAATTCTGGTGACTTTTAAGAGTGTCTTATTTGTTATTATTTCATGTTGGATGCAAGACCATTCAGCATGTGCCTTGTGTGAGCTAAATATGCCTCCGCCACGACCAGTAATGTCGAATTAGTCTTTTTTTGCTATTTACATAAAATAGTGATAAGAATGCATTCACAGGTTATTGAGGGGTTACCGTCGCCATGGCAACATTTGACGAGCCAGTGGGACTCATTTTTACTCTTGTCCCATGCGCAACGTTTGATGAAGGCATGATAACCCCAGTACAGGCTGTGGTGCTTTGATCTAGAGGTGCTTTTGAGATGTTAAAGCGTTTACTCAACACACACATAAACACACACACGCAGTTGACTTTTCATGACTTTTGGGGACAATATATACATTTATAGGAGGGAGAGCATATACCTTTTCTGTCAGTGCCTGACATGTTAAATAAATATGATTTGTTTTTTGATTCTTGTAGCGAGTATTTGTCGGTTATCATTTCCTGTCAGATGTAATACTTCTAGTATGTGCCTCATGTTTGTCTATCTACTGCTGTAAGAGAGAGATAATACAAATCAGTTGTGTCCAAACAGAATGAACTAAAGGTTCCTCTACAATGACCAGTAATTGGGAATTGGTCTCTTTTTTTCTTGAACACATCATTTAATGATGTGTTCCTGCATTCAGAGGTCATTAAAGGCTTACCGTTGACATGGCAACATTTGACCGGCCAGAAGGACTCCTTTTTTCACTTGCCCTATTAGTAGTGTTTGGTGAAGGCACAATAACCCCAGTTCAGGTTATTTTGGTTTGATCTGGCTTCAAAGACGTTAAAGTGTTTACTATATACACACGGTGGTTTTCATGACTTTTGGGGGCAATACATTAACTTATATTCATTTCCTGGAGACTTATCCTCAACATTAACGCTCCAGACTAATCCTAACCCTTAACCATATCCTAACCTTAAATAAAAACATCAGCCCAAATATAATGATTTACAACACGAGGATGTCCGCATAACAAAGTTAAGTCTTCACTATCACTGTGCGGAATGAATACTGTCCAAACAATTCATGAAACCACGCCTAGACAAACAAATGCACACAATAGTGTGAAAAGAGTTGTAGCGCATTTGCTGTAAAAAAAAAAAATACAAAATAATAGTGAGTTCCTTTAATGCATTTTTGAAAAATTCAATCAGTTGGAATGTAAACAGCATTAAGAAAAACAAATTGCTTGTCCATATGGTCGGCAGCTTAAGAATTTGACATCAGGGAACCTTTGCCCATCACATTTAAGGACGTTTGAACAGCGAGCACAGCAAACAGAGTCTGCCTCCTGTCTTCACACCAGAGTACTGCACCGTGTCCTCTGCACATCAGCAGTCCAGCTGCTACCAGCATAACCTTAAGCTTATCCTTACTTTAACCCAGGTCTTATACACACCCATACACCCCGCGCCCCCTTCTCACTCACACACACACAGTGGGTTCGATGAAGCCTTCTCCCTTTATGTGAGGGAAAAAGGTGAGGTGAAGACTCCAGCTCGATGCTAAAGCTCCATCCAGTCGGACTAAAATAACTGAGGCTGTAGAGATCAGTTGGACCAATCCTCCTTGTCTTTTATCTTGTATATCAATTCTGGAAGCAGGTATTTTAACCCTCCCGTTATTCTCCCCTGCCTTTCATAACATTTCAGGATTTGTGTCGAGTGTAACCGATTTCAAAGCAGAACCATTGATGCTTTTTGATGGTGTAAATCCTTTCCCAAATGATGCAATTGTTGGGAAAAGCCAAGATGGCCAGGCGAGAATATATATTTTAAGTGCTTTATTTGAAATGAATACACTGCTCATAATAGACGTCTCTCACAACCCACACTCTTCGTACCTTTTGGACCTCCTGCAACCGACTCCCAACTGCAACTTCCAACGTGATCTCCAAAACCTGTTCGTAAAAATGTATACGAAAATCTTGAACATACAAATTTGTAACAATACATAGGAACTGGCGGTGGTTGACCACGCCCCTTGAGTGAACAACATGGCGGACCATGTTGAATTCTTGAGTGAACGTCTCTCCGCCATGTTGGATTTTTTGAGGGGGTTAGGGTCAGTATTCTATTCTTACAAGTTAACATTGATTTCTCGTTAAAAATGCAATCATAACACGTTTATTTTACATCGTTAGACTTCACAAAGTGTGTTTACGGGGTGCAGGTCCCCATTCACTTTGAATAGGGTGACGTCATCAGTTGCAGTCTGTATTTATTTCGTATGTATCACTACGAATTTGTATGTTCAAGATTTTCGTATACATTTTAACAAACAGGTTTTGGAGATCAGGCTGCAACTTCAGAACCACCGACAGACAACCCGTTCCCCCCTACTCTGTACTCTGTCCAGGCATCACAATTTGGGGGAAAAGGCCTTCTCCATGGCAACCCCCTCCCCTCCTATGATTTGATGTGTGTGTTGGGTAACTATTATCAAATCTTATCAATTTATCAAATCAGAGCTGGTCTGGAGAAATGCTCAGCCTTAAATGTGTTGAGTATTCAAATCTAAACATGCACGCTTACGCTAGAATGCAATTACACTTGAACTATAAATGCATAGTAATAATAGGTGAAGGCCGCTTAAAGGCTGGATTGCACGAACAACATGTATTTCAAATCACAACACCAGCACACAAACATGTTGCAATCTGGGTCAAATGCAGTTCAACAGGAACCACCTGTTCCCCATTTTAAGAATAACATGTCCATACCTAGAACTGCGCCAAGCACTCATATGAAATCATCTTGCACACATCTTGCAAACATCCTGATATGAAGAACTCATGAACAACGGGAGGCGTGACCCTCTCCGAGGGTTCTAAACAGGAGCCGCCTCCATCTTAATAACCAATCAAAAATGCTCTTAGAGACTATATAATAGAAATAGGTCCGTGCACGTTAAACTACAGGACAGAATCCTCTTGTTGCAAATAAGCTTTGTCATGTTGCTTTGAGTAAAGTCTCCAGTCTATTTCTTGTTTTGCTCGCACGACAAATGCTATCCCTGATAAAAAAAAAAATTACCGTGATTAAAACTCCTTCACGTTTGTTTTGTTGACTTTATTTATTTATTTATTTTAAACCGCTGCCTACGTCACAGCTGTTTCCGGTGGTCGTAAGGTAGGCTTCCACCTTCCGCACACACTGAATGAGGAGCGAACGCAAGCGTACAGTAACAGCCGCCCGGGTGGTGTGTGACTCCAGAACTGTCGGTGCACTAACCGCATGTGTCATCCGGGCCACCGGCGCCATTGTTTTTTAGCCATACTTTCTTTTCTTTCCATGTTTGCTCGAGCAGGATGTCTCCCGAGGGCGGCTTGGACCGGCTGCCGAAGGTCATTCCGGCTAGCTTGACGTTAGCTTGCTTCTTAGTTGCGTTATTATCTAAACCCTCACAGGCGAATAAAGGAGTGCATTCGGGGTTGACGTTAGTAATGCGATACTAATGCGTTACTACGGGACAAACGGCTCAACTAACACGAGCGTCTCCATTCACAGCACAGTGTTTTAACGCGGTGTCACCCTTAACCAGACTCAACTAAAACCTGTCATAAGAACCTCATAACGTTCTAAATGTCATATGCCTTAAAGAGCCAAACGCAAACACCTTTAAGCTTTCACAGTGCAATGGGTTCCTCCAGCAAATTCGGCATGCGTGTGATCCATTTACAATCAATTATTTTAGTTTAAAACGACAACATCGATCACTGGCGTGCCCGGGTTCTGTCGTTGTTAGCTGACGTCACGCTACCGGTTACTTTACACGCGTTTGGATTAAACTGAAATAAAAAGTTACTTGGAGGCGAATCAGGTGGGGTAAAAAAAATAATGAGAATTAGGAGATCACGTAGCATAACGTCGAGGCAAGTAATTCTCTTCCACAGTGTCGTGCAGTCTTGACGTCGCTAGATGTCCAATGTAGTTTGGCGTCTGAGTTAATCTGGATCGTCAGTGAGGAGCATGTGCGCTCCTAATCCCGGATTACCTGGCTCATAGACCTCGCTGCAGTTGCCTGCCATTTGGAAGGAGTCAAGCGGCCACATTTGAGACGGTGGTGTAACCAGTTAACGTTACGACTGTAACAATGGAAACGGGTGTTGTCAGACCAGTAGTCATCCTCCAGTTAGAGATGATTTCAATGCTCATCATCAGCGTTCAGATGGTCTCTGCCTGCGATAGCTTCACTTTTCGGAGGTTATTGCGCCAACCTACTCTGGAGTGTTAGTCCCTGTAGTGTGTTTCGAGGTAGATTCAAATAGATCAAGATGTACTTCAGTAAAACCAAAATGCATTGAACTGCTCCAATTTTGTCATTTGTCTTTCTTCAGGATGGGGAACTTCACGTCCTCGCCGCCTCTCTCCAGCGCGTCCTGTGTACAGTATGTTAAGGTAAATGGATGCTCACACACATGTTGCCTCTGCTGTAAATCACTGATATTTAATGACATGTTTTTTTTCCTTTTTGCCTGAGCGTTCAGGAGATGGTGTCACAGAACTGCATTGTGATATTTTCCAAGACCACCTGTCCTTATTGCAAAATGGCCAAGAATGTGTTTGAAGAAATTGGTGCGTCCTACAAAGTGGTGGAACTGGATGAGCACAGTGACGGGAGAAGAGTTCAAGAGGCCTTAGCTCAGATGACCGGTGCCAGAACGGTAAGGGACTCCTGCTGTGATCCGAGTTATCGGACATTGAAGTAACTTTGCAGCCTGTTGGTTCTGGCAGCTCTGCATTTATGTTCAATTTATGTTTAATGGTGGAAAATATATTCCTTAAATTATTATTAATTATAAGTAATAACTTGAATATTTTGTTAAAGACTTTATAAGTACAATTTTATGACAAGCAAAATGTCCTGTGTACATACATTTGGTTTGATATACACTGAGGACACTGACTGGGGTATGAAAGTAGATTTAAAAATATCAACATGAGGTTCAACATTACACATTTAATTTAGTCTTTTATTTCATTTCAGTGCTGACTCACTGTTGTAGACTATCAAATCTGAGACGAGATACTTGATCTTCATTTATTTTGCAAGCTCTAATGTTGTAACCCGATTTGTGTGTTCAGGTGCCCAGAGTTTTCATTAATGGAAACTGCATTGGGGGGGGCTCTGATACCAAACAGCTGCATCAACAGGGCAAGTTGCTGCCCCTGATCGAACAGTGTGCTCCATGCTGTCCTTCCTCCAGCTCCGACGGCTCGGGCAGCGGACGCTTCGAGTCCACTAAATGACTAACCGTTCTGGTAGCTTTTTTCAATCCTGTATTTATTAAATATTTGCTTGATTTCGCGCTACAAGTGGAACATTGCTTGAGCGTGTTGTTTATTTATCAAAGGGCATTTGATACTTGATGAGACATACATATTCATGCGGGGATGTAAAAAAAAACCTGATCACTCTCGGCATCAGGCTTCATCAAACTGTGAACATTGTTGGGTTGTGAGGTATTGCCAGTGTAATTCAAAACTTTTTATTTCATTGTATTACAATAACTACTTTTTTTGTATGATTATCACATTTTTATGTGCAAGTGTATTCAAATTAGATTGTACTCAGAAATGTTCATAAAATGAAAAATGTAAATCTTTTTTTAATCTCGTCGAAGCTATTTTAAATGGCTTTTCTTTCTGAAATTTTAGCAAAAGCTAAGCTTTTGTGAATTTTTAAATGGTTTACTGGAGTGTATGAATAATCTAACAAGGCTTGATGCCGGTTGGTGTTATACATGTAAAGGTATTTGGGATGTGTGTAATAACTAGAAACTGTCGAGAATCTGTCAATAATAAAACATAATGAAAGTCTGCCGTCAGCCTCCCCTCGCTTTGCGTTTTTTTACTGTGAGAGTGCTGCATTTTTACCCCTGTTTGTTGTAGGCGGGCGGGTATTGTGTCAAGAACATTATCTTGAGATCATAATTGATTATATAATTTTTCTCTTTCCAAACGTTTATTTGTAGCCTCTAAAATGGTGCTAGCTGCCAAAAGTTTAAAGTAATTAATGCCAAATAACTATTACTCTCTACCGGGATACGCTCCGCATTAAAACGTGCTCACCCACACTGCTCACGTGGTACGCCATCGCGTTGACGTCACAACAGTGCTTCACTGAAATTAGCTTGACTAGCGGACACGGCTAAGCTAGTGCATCAGCATCTTGTGTATGTGCACCGTAGTTTGAATAAAAAGCGTTGTAAATAATGGCCGGCAGCGCAGGAGAGTGGTGTCTGATGGAGAGCGACCCGGGCGTGTTCACGGAGCTGATTAAGGGTTTCGGTGAGTGACAGCCGTCCTGACGTTAGCTGGCTCTGCTCATTCAGCAACGTTACGCCGTGGCTATTAGACAGCGCGAGCCAGATACCTCCTTTGAAGCTAAATTAGCTTCCGTTGATTTCCTACCATTGAATCAATAAAATGGCATGCACATGAAAACAGAATGCGTGAGACTACCAGAACGATGCATTCTGCATGAAGTTGGGTGAAATAATTGGGCAGCCATGGCTAATTCAATTGGCCAAGCTAACTAGCTAGCATTACTCAGCGTTCAAAACAACGGCGCGTGAATACAAATCCCCACAACATGTGTTGTGGTTTGTCCTGCTGACAACGTGCCTGTCGTAAAGTCGGCCCGCTTAGTCAACGGTTTTGGAAGACCTTACTTAAAAAATGTGCTGTCCAACTATGAATATACATGTGATGTTTTATTTATTTGTCCTCGCCAGGTTGCAAAGGCGCCCAGGTTGAAGAAATCTGGAGTATGGAGCCAGAGAACTTTGACAACTTAAAGTATGTTAATACTCTAGTATCAATATGCTGCATGCTCCCTCTTAAGACGGGCCTGTTTCATCGTATCCACCCTGTTTCAGGCCAGTTCATGGGTTGATTTTCCTGTTCAAATGGCAGCCGGGAGAGGAGCCAGCCGGATCGATCGTTCAGGACTCCAGGCTCGACCAAATCTTCTTTGCAAAACAGGTAGATTCAAATAAAATAAGTTGTTTTAAGATCAAGACAGCGTTATTTTGCAGGATTCTGCCTACAAACTTAGGGATTGTTAATGGGTAACTGAAATTGTAAAGCATAATTGATCATAACAATAGTAAAGACGATTGTATAATGAATTGCTTTGCTTCATGATTCAATGGGCCTATAACTGTAAGGCCACAACAAAGTGCAAGGATGCTTCTCTTCACTCTGATATTTTTAACACTTTGAAGAAAGCACTTTTTTATATGTATTAGTATTCACATGCCAATATTAAGACACGCAGATTGCAGGAAATGAAAGATTCATTCTGATAGTTTCAATTTGTGCATTCCACTTTTTACAGTTTGATTGTTCAGTTACTATGGGTGTAATGTGGGCTTTTTGACGTATAATTGCATCAACGTCTTCCTCCCATTGATTGTTGTCTTTGTGTGTGTGTGTGTGTGTGTGTGTTCAGGTCATTAACAACGCCTGTGCTACGCAGGCCATAGTCAGCGTTCTGCTCAACTGCTTCCACTCCGACATGTTGGTTGGAGACACGCTGACAGAATTTCGAGAGTTTTCACAGAGTTTTGACGCTGCTGTACGTTTACGGTATTTTTCTCCTGATTTCAAAAAACACAGTAAATATTGGTTTTAATCAAACTATGAACTTTTTCATTTGTAACGTAAATTCCAACGGTATCTGGCTTGCAACTCAATTAAGCGTTTATCCTCAAAGTTAACAGATCTTTCTTTTTTGGAGCTGTAATGTTATACACAACTTCCCCTTTTCATTTGCAATCCTGACGGTTTCATCCTCTTACCTTGATGACTAAGTTGTCTGAACCACAAATTGTCAAGAGATGAAGCGTGAAGTGATGTTCAACTTCTTAGATTTTGAAAAGTTTCAAGTAGAGACTTCTGCAATGACTAAGATTCTTTCGTATTGTTTTTATCTTTTTTTGTCTAATCCAGTTATTTGTTTAGGCAGGTAAACAAGCAGGAGTCACTCACTGCTTGATAATAATCTGTATATAGTCTAGGATTGAATTAGTACGGTTAATATCATCGCCATTGCAACTCCTGGAAAGCAAATTGAATGCATGGCATGTTGCCAGAAACGAGGATGTATAATGTCTTCCATCCAGCCTTTCATAACGCCGCCGCATCTTTAAGACGGGTTATACACCGTCAGCCTTCTAATCCTGCACCTCTCCTCAGATGAAAGGTTTGGCTCTCAGCAACTCCGAAGTGATCCGACAAGTTCACAACAGCTTTGCCAGGTAAGCTCCTGCTCGTATCATATCGGGCTGAAGAACGTCTGTTTCAATGGCTTAATGCTATTTTTAGCCCCTCATTCTACCTGTGATTGGGCAATTTGGTGCTAATGCATCTGGCTGGGTCATTTGTTGGTCACATCTGATTCCCTTACGTAATAAATGGAAAATAAGACCATTTTGTTTCGAGATGCGCAGCACTTTCTCTACCTGCTTAAGACTATTTTTAAATGGAACATTCTGTTCATGATAGAAGAAACCACAGCATCAACCATCGTACGTGTGATACTTGATTTCAATCTTATGATTGTGTTATTCCGCATTTACAGACAGCAAATGTTTGAATTTGATGCAAAGTCGTCAGCAAAGGACGAGGACGCATTTCACTTTGTGAGCTACGTTCCTGTGAACGGCAGGCTGTACGAGCTCGATGGACTTCGCGAGGGACCAATTGACCTGGGTAAGCCGAATAGACGCCTCAGCGCCAGCGTTGGAAGTCGTGTCCCTCCGTGAGAGGTCCTCCTATGTGGGGCTGCAGTTTGTTTCCCATTTGCCCTTTAACTGTCTCCTATAGGATGATGAACCGTGCGGTTACTTTATCTACGGACACCGGCTGTATTATTTGTCCCTGTCTGTGTCTCACCAGGTACATGCAACCAGGACGACTGGATCAGCGCAGTTCGGCCTGTCATCGAGAAAAGAATAGAGAAGTGAATGGCTTTAGTCCCAGTGGTGGTCGAATTTGAATGACTCCCCTTTCACCTTTTTTTTTTTTTAAAGACAATGAGCAGTGAGACAACTGATTGTTAATCTAAGGCTCTATACTTATTAGAACTATTATTTTCCTCCTCAGGTACAGTGAAGGAGAGATCCGATTCAACCTAATGGCCATTGTGTCAGACAGAAAGATGATATACGAGAGAAAAATCGCTGAGCTGCAGACCCAGCTTACTGAGGTGAGCGGAAAAGCCAAAGAATATACAGAATTCATCAGATTTCATTGGTTGGACGTAACCATGGTGTCCTCAAGAAGTGCGTTTAAGGGGTGATTTTTTTTTTAATGTTATTTGTCACGTCATATTAACCAACACACGCACTGACACGCACTGTCTGATTCTGCGTTTTTAGTTCAATCTAGTCCAATGACGGAATCCTCAACATTGATTGTTCCAAATGGAAGGAGAGGGATCATTTGACATGTCGGAACAAATGCAAAAACCTGATTTAGAGAGGGGTCAAAGGATGTTTCACAACACGCTAGTTTCACTAACCTGTTTTTGGTCTGAAGGTGTGGTCTAGTTCTACCTCATGCCTCATCCAGCATCATCAGGAGGGTGTTGCAGGACATGTTTTCTCTTGCTCCCGTAACCGACCACACCTATGGTCAGCGGTGGTGCCGAGGTGTACTGACTGCACATCAGCACTACTGCAGTAAGCTGAAGCACCACCGGAGGTCAGCAAACACAAGGCGTAGATTTCAACACGGGGAAAGCCTTGTGTTTTACCAATCCAACTGAATAGCCAGTGTTTCCCCCTACCTAACCCAGCTGACCGTCACGCTGTTCACGAGTCCG
Organism: Gasterosteus aculeatus; assembly: GCF_964276395.1. Taxonomy (NCBI): domain Eukaryota; kingdom Metazoa; phylum Chordata; class Actinopteri; order Perciformes; family Gasterosteidae; genus Gasterosteus; species Gasterosteus aculeatus. Next base: position 8,434,327 of record NC_135695.1, on the reverse strand, counting down.
TGTAATAGCTTGAAGCAAGCCTTGCGCAGGTGGAACTCCTCCAACAGTGATCAATGTTGCAATTATGACCCGCTGAAGTTTTTTTCCCTTGTGTTCCCAGGACGAGCCGATGGACACAGACCAGAGCAGCACGTTTCTTAGCTCCATCCAGTCCGAGATTGCCAAGTACCAGCTCCTTATTGAAGAGGAAAATCAGAAGCTTAAAAGATATAAGGTGGGTTTCTAGAACGTCGGAGAAAATAGCCCACGGGTTTTTTCTTTCCTCTGTAGAAAAAAGAACTGCTGAATGACCATGAGCACATTCTGAATGTGTTTACTGCAGTCACCTCAGTGTTACGGCCTTTTCAATTCCAGCCGCGCCCAGCTTCCCTAAACTTGTGGGATTCATGCTGTTTTCTCACAGATTGAAAACATTCGGCGAAAGCACAACTACCTTCCTTTCATCATGGAGCTGCTGAAGACGCTGGCAGAGTATCAACAGTTAATACCTTTGGTGGAGAAGGTATTTGCTTTTCTTCCAGATGCCTTTCTTCAACATACTTTGTTTAATGGGATATCTTGCCATTTCAAGCGACACCCACAGCTAAATAATGGATGATTTTGGTCCAAACTGACAGTCTTCCTGATTGTCATGGCATTTCAGCTGCAGTGTTTATTCTGTCCACTAGAGGGCAAACCTACACGTCTCATCAGCGAGCCATGCGTAGTTCATAAATAAGACATTAATGAATATTTAGTTCATGCAATGTTTTTAGGTGTGTTTTTAATCAATCAAGTAATCACAATTAAAAGAAACATTTAATTTCTCGCCAGGCAAAGGAGAAACAGAGTGCCAAAAAAGCCCAGGAGGCCAAGTGAACTACGACAACACACTTCCAAAAGAGCAGCCTCTAATCACACACATCCAGAGCAGCAGTCACCCTTTCATCACTGAGCCACTTGCAGATCCTGTTCATCGCCGGTCATATTCGCGTCACTGACCACGGAGGGCAGGCGGTGAACCATCCGGACATGAAGAACAGCACTGCAGCAGAGAGACTGTCATGTGTGTCCATCAGCTCTAGTGCATGATAGAAGGAATGATGTGCTCAAATTATGTTCTGTCTTATTTTCATAATAAAATGTCTACATGGTTGGGAATTTGTGTTTTAAATGTACCAAATTCCAAGATGGATTTAAAGAATTTACATTTTTTCACGTTTTGATCTCCGTTGCAGATTTTTCTTTCTTTCTAAATTCCTCCAACAGAAGAATCCCTGCTGCAATCGCACTTAAGTGATAGAGCTTTGCCCCCACCTGCTGGTAAAACAGGAAAAACAGAGCTAACACTTAGAGTACATTACCAAAGTGAAACATTTAAAACAAAACGATGTAGCGATCGAACCCGCTACGAACCATTTAACCTGACGAGAGCCCACAAAGACTGTGTGCGTCATTGAGAAATGACTACTGTTGTTTTTGGATGGCTTCCACTGGGACAATGTTGTTCTTTCGCACAAAGGAACCACCGCTGCTGACTTCAGACACTCATCTGAGAATCCGCAGTCAGGTCACCGGCGTAGAGAAGTAGAGCGTGGTGCTTTTCTATTTTTGGCTCGTCTGTTTACATACACACCTTAAGTACTTTGGTTCTGATCTGTTGCCAAGATCCTTCATAGCAACTAATGGAAACACAGGTTTTACTACCATCCTTGAGATCGAGAGAACAGAACGTGTCCGACTTAGTGGCTCGTGGCGGAGCGAACAAAACGTACTCATGGTGACAGTTCTAGTTCAGCAGGGTGATCATGAATAACGCCGCCGCCTCATTGGAGCAACACAAACAACCAAGAATTCAGTCTTAAAAATAGCCTGCTTGCTGGAATGTGCTCTGCATGTGCGTACTTTGAAGGTCACGGGTAGTTTTTGTACAGATTGTTGTCACAACAACAACTACGGGCTCATTGAAGCAGCAGTTCCTCAACACAGCCGACAATAATGCATTCATTTATCAGTCTATCAAAATGTCAGAAAAGTAACCCAAAATATAACAAATATGCATTTCACTTTTTCCTTTACCACGACTGTTTTCTCACAGCAGGAAGGTCATTGGCTCAATTCCACCCAGTGGCCTTTATGTGTGGACTTTCCATGCTCTCCGTCTAGTTTAGGTGAGATTAAACTAGTTGTTTTCAGACGTGAGGTTTTGTGGGCTTCGCTAAGGGGGAATTCATGCTGACACCAAGACGGTGCTATTGATTACCATGATCGTCGTCTTTATGGTTTACCATGTTTTAAAGCTAAAACGTGCTAATTAGCAACAAACACGAAGTACAGCTGAGGCCGTTAATGAGGTTAATGGTGATGCAGTTATTTGGTCATAAACCAAAGTAGTTAAAGACATTTCGATGTGATTGTGGTTCTAAGGGAAATGTTACTAAGGTTAATTCTGCGGAGACTTCATTTCATCCCATACAATGACTATTGAGACATTTCAAGTCAAACCACAAACGTCAACCTTATGGTGGTGTTGGGAGAAAAGTCCAGGGGTCGCCGAGGTCAGTAGTCTCAATCCTGTGGGCTTCACGCCTCGCTATGCGAAATATAAGCGCACTCCATATAATGCCGCTTATAAGGCGCTCACAGACTGGAGAGCCGCGACGATTAGCATTTTGGGGTCATTATTGTTCGTTTGTAAGTCACAAACATCTTTCCTCACATGTCATGTGTGGTCCCAAATCGTCTCCTTTAACCTGAGGGCCGCCCGTGCATCCGGTTCTGTCTGCTGTCTGCGAAGGTGCTCACTGCTAAAAGAGGAATGTTGCTCTTGTTGTTGTCCCCCTCCCACATCTATATCGGGACGTGTCTGACCTTAGTAAAACCAAATGGTTAAAGCGCACGGCAAGCAAATTAAACTATTTAAAGTTTTGGTATTCAAGACAAAAACATGACTTCACTTTATCAACAAACAAGATGTGTGATGACAGTGTGACACATAATTGTCCTTTACAAGGAATCAGGCTTTTTATTGGTTCGTATTCAGTCGGTACTTTAGTTACATTGTACAGCGTGTTAGAGCGGCTGGTTCAGCAGCCATGTTTGGGTCGTTTTATTGCTGGAGAGCAATATTGGACGTGGCTTTGCCAGGTGGCCAACAAACGGGATGCTAATGTTGTGCCATATCTGGCCGTCGCGCGAATACGCAACTGTTTAACTACAAACATCAATGTTGAAGGTGCATATATCCCAATTTGGGGGTTTTACTGGATCCACTGCGGCCAAGTGGGGAAAAAACAACATCTGTTAATGCAGGTTTTAAGTAAAGTACCAGTTTAGTATTGAGCAGTAAAGTAGACATTTCACCAGAAAACCAGAGCCTTAATGTGGGTGAAACTTTAAAATCCCCAAGCTTGCCACTGCTCTCAAATGGCGAGAATTATCTTCCATGCTTGAAGATATTTAAAATGTTGGCATTTCATTCAGAATTGAATGCAACAAAAAGGCATTTTGGAATTGAAAAATATTTTATTTCTTGAGCAGTCCAGCTGCCTGGCCTCTTAAATTCACATATAACACAAGCAATATTCACAACACAACATTTTCACATTATGTCATGGAAAATACACTGTAAAATACACAACGTATTATTATTATAAGTTAGAATTGTACTTTTTGTGCAAACAGATCCAAACAAATCCAGAAGAGCAACATGGCAGTGAAAGCCAGGCTCACGCACGACTTCAAGTGGATGTCAGCGTATAAATACATTCAAAACGCTTCGTCGGTTAAAGAGTAAAGTGTTTCGACAGTGATCACGGGTCCTCATACAGTTGTGCTTCAACACTCTCTTCTGGAACACGTCACTGCCCTCAATTCCAACAGCGAGATATAAAATGTAACAATAATCGAAGGTGCAAGAAAATCTGCGCGCAGTGCCTCATCAGCAGGTCGCGTCCTGCGCAGCTCTCAGCACTGAAAAAATAAATAAATGCTTATCTGCATTTTTACGGCGTTGTTTATGCTGAGGATTTGCATTTGGGATTATTATCCCAAGGCGGTACCATCAGCGGGCCGGTCACATTGTCACAGTGGTAAACAAATGACTGGAGGAGCGGGTGTCCAGTTGGACTAGGACGCGACGCGCCTGCCCTCCCCTCTGGCAGCGGCACACATTTCTTTGTAGAGCTTGGAGTTAATGAATCTCGGGTAGGAGTCGTTCTCCATCAGGCTGTAGACTTTCCTCTCAGCTGCCAGGAAGCTGGTCACTGTGGGCTCACGGAGGTTCTGGACGATGGTATTTTTTGTGTGGAAATCCAGGTTTATCTGTAACCAAAGAAAAAGCCCATCATGAGCCTTTGAATTTGAATGAGGAATACCCTTTGTGTTTGTACAACTTGAAGTACAAAGAATGTGATCAAATCAATCCGCCAGCTTTACATTGATTAACGGGCGATGCTGTGAAGGCAGCGGTTACCTCTTTGGGAGCTTCACTGCTGATGAACTCCTCGTAAATGCTGTTGGCCTTGGACGCCAGCGCCTTGGACGACGTGACGTTCCTGAAATCCTCGCAGGCTGTCCAAAACTCAATGTTCTCCTCGCAGAACTCGGTCTTCAGAAAGGCCCAAAACACCCTTTTCCCGTCTGTGGAAGGGAGAGGGGGAGGGGGAGAAGACGCATTAAAGACACGGCGGGTAAAACAAGCCCAGGGACTTTGTTTGCTCATTAATGTAAAGCAAAGTAAGTGAAAAGCCATTACGGGTTCCTTTTATATAAACCAATAAAGTGCTTTCATTTAGCACACAGTAACCGTGCGACCTTTGAGACACTTGTGTAATGCAGTGAATGATAGTTACATTCATGGCCGAGGAGTTTGTCAAACGACTGCGCCCATTGCTGCACGTCATCAGCCGTCGGCCTGAAGGGAGAAGACACATCACGCATTAGAGTAGAACTCAAGAGGAACACCTCTTTTTCATTGAATTTATTGCATGAATTAGATATTCATCTAGAAAGTTGCCATTAATTTACTATACAGTTTGTAAATGCTACAATTATGTTTTTTATTTAGATTTAAATCATTATGATATGGTTGGGTTTATTTAGTACTAAAACAATAACGTAAATGCAAATAAATTAACATTAGATACATTAGATAAAGTGTTCATAATAGGTAGGCTGTGCAAGGACAACAAATAAAGTAAAATGAAATAAAATATTACAAGTCAATAGGCTATAGATTATATTTTAAAATATTGTAGAAATACGAAGCACAAACAGTTGCAGATTTATGTGACCTCATCCTCAAAATAAAGAGGTCTTACCTGTAAGATCGTTTCTTCAGATGTAATAATGACTTGGAAGTGTGAGTCTTCAAAAGAAATCCAATTCTGTTCCTCCAGTTTTTCCTCCTTTGAAAAAAAAAACCCATCAGTCATTACTCTTTTATTGCAATTCTAAGCAAAATCTTTTTTAAACCTCATAACGAACCCGCATCCTGCTCATCGATAGATGATAGGAACTTACTTCATCTCTGTGGGCGCCTCCTTTGGCGTCGTACAGCCAGTCAACGCCATGTTTTGGAATGACACACAAGTACGGCTCTCTTCTCTCATGCTGCAATCTCCTCTCCTTCTCCCTCTTGACTTTTCAGGGAACTTTATAGTTTCTCCCTCCGACCAAGTTGTGGGTTGTGCCGGCGAGGGGTCGGCCTTAACGTCATTGGCTCTCGCTGTGTCAACAGCAGCTCTCCCTGGTAGGACTCTCAGCACATGAGGCATTGGAAGGATGTTACTAAACAGCATTACTTCCGTAGGTACCCTGCGGGCTTGACATTTTTTTGAAAGGTCACAGTGTGACGTATGTTGCAGACACAATGTCCTTGTTACTAAAATGAAGGTATAGGCAGCTGGTAATGGGACCTCTTTCTATTTCCTCTGGGTTTTTTTTTTTTCTGTCTTTTACATATTAAGAGCATTTTGTAAAATTGAAGCGGCTCTGTTTTGAATCTATCAACAGTTCTCTAAGCATTGAACAGCGAAAAGCTTTTACTTTCCTCATATTTTAGCATTTGAAAACAGTATTCTCTGCAATGAAAAGAACAAAAAACACACATGCACCAAACAAAGCCAGCATGTGAGCGACAGCCTGCCTTTGCAACACCGTGGACAGTGTTCAATGAATTACTCACACAGGGTGTGGATATGATGACGTCGTGTGCCAGGTTTGTAAAAATATGATGATGCAATTTCCTCTTACCTCCATGGGCAACTGGGGAAAAATGTGGGCAGGGTTAAATGTACTATTTCACAATCCTCTCATGATCTCAGTATGTTTAAAACGCTCAATGTTCTTTCTTGGTATTTAGTTCACTTGTGATTTCTGGGACAAAAAGATCTTTAAATTTGGTCGAGATGTTAATCTCAACAGCACCTCAATGACTTTGTCTTAGAGAGCGTAACCCAATACCTCGAACCTGTTGATCAGTCAGTCGGCAAAGCCTCAGTCAAGGAATTAACCGTTTTTAGCAAAGAGTTAGTGCCTACAGTTCGATCTGGTGGAAAAAAAGCTTTGTAGTTTTTAGGGGGCTGCTGGGAGAATAGATCCCCCATCAACAAACACAGGCACGATCGTGAGATATTATTAAGGTCCACGATAGATCCAACCCTAGACGAGGAGATTAGAGGGAGCGGCGTTGGCACCAGGTTATCAGAAGACATAGTGACAAAGTGTCAGGATATCAAAGTACACCTGTGACTCAGCGTCAGAAATGTTCCAGTCGCTGAGCGGCGGTGGAGAGGTGCTTTCATGTGACCCAGACCAGTTCTAACTCGGCTGCACCGTCGACATGTGAAAGTCTTTCAGCTGTAAAGCAGCCGGTTTTGATCACTTGAGGAGGGCGTCAGATCACTTTAATAACAAGCTGAAAATACGCATGAATACGTAATACAATTTTTTGTCCTACGGAAACAAAAAGCAACATTCGACTTTTCATCAAAGTGACAAATGTCCAATATTCACTCTTATTTTGGTTGTTGGATATCTTCACCTGCCGGCTGTTCAGCCTTCTTCTCCTGCTTGTTCTAGGATCTGACGTGGATTTTTAGTGTGCACAGTTAGAAGACAACCATCATGCACCAAAAGACACTTACTATGTACAAATGCATGTGTAGGGGGGTTTCACAAAGTAAGGGCTTCCAGCCCTTCTCCTGGCAGGAAAAACGAAGGCCAGTTTTTCCAGCCCTTAAGGGATGCATAGAGCTGCGTTTGTTAGCAGATATACAGATTTTGCCACTTTTTCTGTTAACCCACAATAAAGTCATAAAAGAACCAAACTTCATTAATGTTTTTTGTGACAAAGAAGTATCAGTTCCAATCACTTTATCAGAGAAAAAACAGACTTGTAGAAATAACTGGAAACTCAAGAGCGCCATGACATTATGTTCTTTACAAGTGTATGTAAACTTTTGACCACAACTGTAGCAGGGTTTTAAATGAATGAAATGTATCATTATGTCTAAGCCGAAACCTGCATGTCTTTCTTGTGCCAAGTAAATGAGACTCCCACATCCTTTTCACTTTGCAATGGCGTTTAATTACAGGTGCAATGTTTCCACATGGTGAGTAGAAGAAATGCATACAGTCTTTGTTGCGATCGGTTAATTAGCAGCATTTCAGTGAGAGAAGTGCAAGACAGCTAAGACATGCCGGCACATGATGAATGCATGCTCTGGCTGGTTGAGCGAAGCGCATATCACAGTCATTTCATAGCACTGTACAAAGTTCATATTCCAGTAACAGTGTAGTTTGACATTGACATCACATCCCAGAATCACTAAAAGGGCAAGCCCATAGAGGCACGGGACAAACGCGTGAAAAGCATTATCACAATTTGTTCTAGATTATTAGTGCCATAATGCATGTACGTCACATAGAGTGTCGTGTCGTGATCATCACCGGCCCCCCTATCCCTCTGTCGCACCAGTACGGAGCTCATCCGGGCGAAAACACGGCATTCGGCCCCGTGTGTTTATTATGATGTGCAGGCTGACTGTGTGTAAGCAGCCGTCTGTTTAGAAGTGGACGAAGAGCAGAGGCAAGTTTCCACTGAGGCACCCGGCCTGTCCACAGGGGCCATACGCAGACGGTGATTCCCGGCACCGGGTTCGCACACTTTGGGATTGTACATTTTATTATCACCACAAAAAAAATGCTTAAAGTAAAAAGGTAAACATGGATGTCAAGCGAGTCCACCAGCATGGAAGACTGGTTCTAAAGGACTGCAACCACGGTTTGGGTGTGTGCACGTTGTGTGTGTGTGTGTGTACTACAGACAGCAGAAAATAACACCATGGCGGATGCACATGCACTCAGCCCAAAACAATTACAGAGTGAAAACACATTAGAGACAAGCAATGGATGGTAACTGAAATTGGCTTTCCCATTTGGCTGTTTGTGACTGACGATTAAAGTTCAACTCAACATTGGATAAAACCTCAACCAGAGAGCTGCTTTTCATTCCTGCACCGTGTGCCAAGGAGGTTTCTCTGAAGCACCTGAAGTTGTCTTAAAACATTCTGATGTTGTTGGGGATTTTTAAAAATAGTGAATGTATGGTAATTCATTTTATCAAGCAAGAGGAAGTCAAATAAAACTAATTATTGAGGAAACCCACTCCAGATCACACAAAACAAACAAGGCCAATGTCCTTCTAAAGTTGTTTGGAAGTTTTTCAACGGACCTACAGTATATTCATTTTTTTAATATCAAATGGTGTTACAACACTGACAGTTTTTCTCCCAGCCTCCTTTCACTTCCCCCAGTGGTGAAAGCGCTGTCTCCGTGTCCTTGCTATCCTGTGTTGGGCAGATTAAGACACGAGCCGTGTATTTCTTCTTCTGTCCTCGGATGGCAACACACCTCCACAGTGACTAATTTAATGTTTGGGTGGTTTGGTTGTACAGCAGGCAGGTGATGTGGTCAGTTTACATAAATATGACACATTGTTATATATTAATTTGCTTTTTTATTTCAATAATTGATCCTACAAAAAATGATATGGACAGTGATAAACTTTATAAAAGGATATTTTGTCAGTGAATAACAAAAGGACTGATCACACGCAAACAGCAAACAAAATACAAGAGGATGTTAAAATTGCTGTGGGGCCGGCCAAACCCAGTTAAAGTGACACTCATGAAATTAAATACCAATAAACCTAGAAAACATTCCCTCAGTTAATACAATAAGCCTTCAGTCAGGCCTGAAATGTAAAAAACCCACAGATATACAAGTCTTCACCAGATGAAGGCACGATAGACTTTTAGTGCAGCATCCCTAACAGCAAAGTTATATGTTTATCTTTTAATTTTAATGTGGTTAAGGAAATGGCTCGACATTTTGGAAAATCCATTTATTAGTTTTCATGTAGAGATTTACACGAGAAGATTGATACCAAACTCACATTTGTCTTTTAAAGCTGCAAGCTGTGAGGGATGCGGCTGAATCTAGCAGGCAGGTTACAGTTTGCAACCAAATTAAACTGAAGAAGCTATTTGTGACCAAAGACACAAAAGGAGGGCAAAAAGCCCTATTTCTAATCAGACCTAACATCCCAATTCTTTTATTCCCTCTCTTCGGTTAAACAATACACAGTCATCACAGACGCTGCTGGTCACAAGCCTGTGTCCCGCCATCACCCTAAACGTGCACAAACGTTCAAGGGCCTTTTCAGCGCTGCTGGAAGCTTTAATTAATGATTGAGTTCATGCATTTCTTCAGGCTTCATGTAGACGTTTAAATGGATATGTTTTTTCTTTCAATTAAAAGACATGATGAATAAGTACTGCGGGCGGTCTGTCACTGTGTGGGTTATAATTAAGCAGATCTAAGTAAGGGCCTAAGGTGGCAGGTATTCCCTTTCACAAGTCATTCATCATGTGCTGATGACAGTCGCTCATTTGGCTCAAGACACTCTCAGCGCTATCAAATCGGCTTCCCTCCTGGTGGCTCCAGCAAGTTGAAATATAGATTAGCAAAGCCACTAATACATAACCATCAGCGGCTCCAGTTACTGTAAATTAGATTAGGGTACCTTTTGAAAATAAATGGAAAGATGATCGATTGAAAGGTTTAATTTCCCTGTCCTCTCTCGAATGGCCGACGATATGACCGCAAGATTCTCCAGCCAAGCAGCGGCCCTTTCCAGGGAGTCCTGAACAACTGATTTATGGGAAAACTTAATTATGAAGTTACCCATTATGTGTCTTGTATAATGACGTGTTTAAAAATGTACATGATGGTGGGTTTCAAAACTATATGCCACTAGATTGATGGAAGAAATTTGTGAAGCCGATATGGATCCAAACCAGCTTATCACATCTAAGCAGCTAGCGGTTAATCACTTTCTATCGTCACTCACTTTTTAAAAGTTTCATTGAACTTTTGGCAGCAACTTTTTATGGAGAACTAAATCTCCTGCCAGTTCTAGTTTTAGCATGAAATGCACGGTGGGGCTAAATTACCCCCAATTAAATGCAACCCTGTGAAGGCGTGTATGGGATAGGTCGGCTCACAACGTTCCCATTAACTGAAGTTGACATCAAAAGAACCTACAACGCCCAACAAAAGAAGACTGGCTGATCCGTTTTGTAGAATTAGGCCACCAGATTTAGGCCGCGAAATTACAGGGAAACAGTACAAAACAAGTTGTTCGACATTTAAGGCGCTGGCATACTTCTGCAACTGCGGCTGTGTCTTTTCGCGCAGTCGTGTCGATGGACTCGTTTTGATTTATGGTGTAGAAAAATGGGTCGATGCACGCAAGAAGGGGTAAAAAGGCACGCAAGGGGCACGCAAGACCTTAGCAAGGGGGTCTTGCGTGTCCTCGCGTTTCTCTGAAAACGCAGAACTATAAACTAGGCTTTAGGCTTAACTTGACAGCCATATGTGAGGCATAAACACATAATTAGGTCAAGTTGAAACCTCGTGGAATCAATTAATGAAAAATTCCTACCGATGGCAATGGTTAATGGCTAATATCTGCCCGAAACAAACCAATAACTTTTATTTGCTTTACTTCTGCAAAATAGTGCGGTATTAACTCATTTTGTGTGGCTACATTTCAGAGAAACTTGCTCTGTTAACGACGACTCAGGCAATTCTAGGCCTTCCTGTTCGTAAAGCAACACATACCACTTACGCACTAATTTGAGGATAATCAAAATGTGTTTGTTTACAAAATACCCCTCAAATGAATGTATTAAAATAAATTATATTTATGTATTTAAAATATTGTAAATATGTTTTTCTGGGTTTTCGGTTTTCTCACAATTTGATAGAGAAGAGCATTGAGGTTTGGACTCTGTAACAGTCACAGAATGTCAGTGTAACTAAGCAAAGCTATTAAAAGACCACAACTTGATTTATTATGTTCTGTAGACAGTGCTTAGAAAAATTAAAGCAACAGTATTTTATCAGGGTTTGGCATGAATTCAGTTGCACCTCTCTGATAATTGTCTGGTCGGGCAAGTAGCAGACGGGGTTGTTAATCAATTTCAACTTCATTGGTGTTGATTGAATAAACAACAGGCGCGCTAGAGGTGCAACACTGAGACGACCCCCGAAACAGGGCTTTTTATGGAGGCCAATTGAGGTTTCTCCCGCTTGATCCCTTTGACTGGTAACAAGTTGAGCTCTGCCCTACAGAATGACCTCCAGCAGGCCACTGTTGTTTATGTCGTCTCTGCCCAAACAATCAGAAACAGAGTTCATCAGGGTGGCCTCATGCCGGGACGTCCTGCGGTGAGCCCTGTGCTCCCCTGTGCTCACTGCCCGGCACCGTGGAGCTCTGTTGGCATTTGCTACAAGAAAAACCAGACTGGCGCCCTGTTTCACAGATGAGAGCAGGTTCACCCCGATTACCTGTGATAGACGTGACGGGGTCTGGAGAAGCCGAGGTCTGATAAGGTCTGGGGAGGAAAATCCACGGAGGGACGCACAGACCTCTGCAGGCTAGAGGGCGGCAGTCTGACTGCTATCAGGTGCTACCCGTGGTTCAGGTTTCAGGTCCTGGGTTCCTCCCGATGCCCGGGCCGGCCCTCATGTGCCAAGAGTACGCAGACAGTACCTGGAGGATGAGGGAATTCATATTGAATGTCCCTCATGATAGAACACCTCCATGATGTTCTGGCCCATCAGACGCCCCCAGGTTACTGCTCAGACTTTACAGGAGCTCACCGATGCCCTTGGACAGACCTTGGAGGACGTCCCGCAAGACACCATCCGTCGCCTCCTTAGGAGCATGCCGCCACGTTGTGAAGCGTGCATACGAGCATGTTTTAATTAAAAACTAAAAAGATATAAATAAGCATTTTGAGATGCAGAAATTTTTCACTTTGATTTTTGTGGTGTCTATAAAATGAAGCCCTCTACAGGCTGAAACTGTTATTTCCATCGAAGGATTTTTCGCATTAAGATCTGACATGTTTTCGAAGTATTCCTTTAATTTTGAGTGTAAAGGTGTATTTTTTTTTTAATAATGGTACTCAACAGCCCATAAACCTTTGGCTTTGTATCAAGAAAGAAAAGAAAGAAAATATGCTATAAAAGCAAAAAATTGAATTAAAACCAATTGTACACAGGTAAAGAGCCTAATTTAAATGACTGTTAATCAAGTTGTGCACAGGAAAATGAATTCAAATCGAGGGTTATTAGTAAATAAATACAAAAGTAAGCAGGTGAACAAGTAACTTAACAAGGGAGTAGCCTACTTACTTCTCCTTCAGCGCACCGTGGCTAGTAATGTTACAGTGCACCTACTTACATAAAGAGAAAGTATTTTAGGTATTAAGTACAGAATTACTATTTTGTTTGTTTGTAAAATAATAAAAAAATATAGACATGAGAGATGTAATAAATACATAAATAAATAGTTGTACTGTATACTTTTTCATTCCATAGGACAGAGTTTTACGTCTTGACAACAACTGCGCTGTAGTTGCTTCTGGACAACAATGGAAATACCAAACCAGAACTTGGCACAGCCTTTAGGTTTCCATGCTTATGTGGTGGAGTTCTGCTTTAAACACACAGCAGACAAGCATTATGTAAACATGCCAGATACTTTGTGATATAATGTTTAAAGATCTATTTCAATAGAAGGGAGTTGCAGTATTCTTTAAACAGCCCATTTGACTAAATTTGCTAAAAGCCGTAATGTGAAAAATGAGAGATCGAAGACTCAAATGTGTGCGTGTGTGTGCGTGTGCGTGCGTGTGTGCGTGTGCAGTGGTGTGTGACTAAAAAAGTCTCAATTTATTTCAAGTGGGCAATTCAAATAATTTAATGTCGCTCAAATGACTAATATTTTAACAATCACTTCAACACAGCAAACCACTTTGTACTCAAATGGTGATGACTAATAATAAATAATTCACTACTAACCTTTCAAGTAACTAAACAATTCACCCTTTGGAATACATTCAAACAACATGCTTTGGAAAGCAACAATAAGGCAAAGGTGTTTAATATCCCATCATGCAAGGTGAATAATTCCACTAAAATTGTTTATCAAACAAAATACCAACTCTTGAAACTTGCAGTAATGGAAGAAGTTTGTTTGGAATGAGAGACTGGCCAGTAGTTGTGTGCTGACCAATGAAAACTCCATGCCCTCCCCTTTTTTCTTCACATATGATCACAGAATACCGGCCATATAAGGGAACTATTACGTATCTGTGGTGAAATATGCATGATTATGGTATGTTCTGATAAGATTAAATGTGTATTTTGGAACACCACCTACTTATCAGACATATATTTAATATTACACCAAATACCCCAACAGGCAGCTTAAATCTCAAGACATCGGTCCAATCAGAGAGATATTTTTAAAACAACAAAGAATCTCCATTTGAAGTGTTCCAGAGTGCTTCTTGCACAATCAAGTGGCCTTCTGAAATATATCACCAATGACTCCTAATTGGGGATTAGTGACCGATCTGCATCGGATTTCTTTGTCTTCCCCAGTGCTGTCATTAGATAATTGGCTAAATTCTTTGTAATCTATGTGGAAGTTAAAAGCTATAACTAAATACTCACCTTCACCCTGTCAGACACACACACACACACACACACACACACACACACACACACACACACACACAGAGCTAATCGAATGTGACTGTTGCATTTTACATCCTCTGACTCTGTACAGGAAGCACGTCTGCAAAAAAAGGAGGTCGGCTGCATGCTTTGTTGGCGCACGATGGTCCCCTCACGGATTCACTCACTGTCAAAAAGCGATCAATTTGTCAACAAGACTCATCACCCAGTGCAAACACACACTGCAGGTTCACCGCCATGAGGGCCGGTCATGTTTGTTCTTCTCCTCGTTACCCAGTCCTCAGGTGTGACGTGCTCAGTGTGTCCATCGTCCCAGGGCGGGACCGAGGCACGGGTTCTGCTGCTGGACCCGGTGCCGCCGGTGGCGAGGTGCAAGGCCTCCGTAGGTGTCGGTGTGGCGCGCAGCGGCCCCTCCTTTGTTACTGGGCCTTTCCTCCTGAAGGAGCTCAAACATTCCAGTTATGGGTTTCATGTCCTTTTTCTCTGTCTTTCTCTCTCTCTCTTCCCTCGGTGGCGCTTTCATCCCTTTGTGGCGTCGGCTGCGAGGTTTTCCAGTAGAGTTCTATAAATGTCTGAGCGGAGGAACCGCGGGTACGAGTCTCTTTCCATCAGCCCGTAAACGATCTTCTGAGCGTCGTCGAAGCTGTGCACGGTGGGAGTCTTTACGTTTCGTTTGATCTGCTCTCGGGTTTGATAGTCAATGTTGATCTGGAATGACAGTTAGGAACGATTTTTTATTTTCTCAACGTGTCGACTGGCACTTTAGGACGTGATGTGATATAAAGCGCCTGAATGCGAGGGGGTCGACGCAGGAATGCGCAAAGTTGGATTTACCTCTTTAGGAGATTCTGCTTTGATAAACTGCTCATAAATCTTCTTGGCTCTTGAAGACATTCTGAATGAAGACTTAATCTTCTTGTAGTCCTCACAGGTGAGCCAGAACTCAATATTCTCATCGCTGTATTCAGATTTCAGAAAGTTGCGAAAAGTGGCCAACCCATCTGAGGAAAGCACAAAAAACATAGCCAGCGTGAGTTACAGACAACACTTTTGGTCAGCTTAAAAAAAGATATATATATTTATATGACTAACACAATTTACTGTTCCAGTGGTATTCTCGTACTCCGGGGGAAAGGCAACCTACATTTAGACTCGAGAAGCCTTTCCAGTGACTGTGACCATTGTTGGGTATCTTCTAAACTTAGCCTGCTGGGAGAGAATGCAAGTTAGATTACTCAACCAAAATCAAATTTGGGCAAAAAAACAAAAAAAGCGGGGTAAACTGTGAGGCCTGCAAGGACGCAGAAAATCTAAGTCGAATTGAGAAAGCGTTAGATGTGCTTTGAAAATCCAAAAACGCCAACCCATGGATGCTTGTGTGTGTGCGTGCTGTGCCAAAGCAAACATGGAAACTCTACTTCATTTGAATCCTTTCATGAGGCCATAGATGGAAATGATGGAAGCGTGCTGGCTATTTTAGAACAGAAATGTATGCAAAACACTTGATAAGTTCCCTTACCTCTCCGAGCTTGATGAGTTGGAGAACATGCACTGCAGTCGGCACATAAAGTTCTTTCCGCTGTGTACAGATAAGAAATGCATCAATACATCCCTATTGGATTTACTGCCGTTAGATTAGTTTCCAGTGGATCTGTCAAAGCACGTTGGGCCTGTTAGTAATTAGAATTGAGCATGTGGTGTAGTAAATTTAGATGAAGTTATTAAACTTCTGCTATTTTCAGGAGATAACGTAATGCCCCGTAAACTGCTTTAGTTTCTGAACCGGTTAGCGCCTGAACCAAGATGAAAACAAGCATCGCAAATTCATTTGAAAGTAAAAAGTGAGAAAAAACAAACTAGAAACTTCCATCTCGGTTCACTCACATTCTCTTCCTGTCATCTCTGTCCATGATGAAGTGCTGCGCGTTGGGTGGTTCGTCGATTAGGCTGGGCATTGTCTTGTTAAGTCCACACGCTCAGGCCCTCGGTCCTGGTCATGCTGCAGATGAGAGACACTTAGGAGGGTTTCCCCTGCGACTCGGCTTTTTATACCAAGGTTTCCTGTTGCTACGGACCGGGGCTTCTAGGATACAGCAACAGCTTAGCCCGGGCTGAAGAGGAAGCACCCCTTTTTCCTCCTCCCCCTCCTGTCCCTCCTCTCCTCCTACCTCACTTCAAGAAACCACTCATGCTCACACTGTACTGCATATTTGCGTCCCCCCCCTCTAGTCTTGCTGCCTATTATGTCTCTCTGCTTCTTTTCCTGCAGATCCTTCTGACTAAACGGACCAAACAGAGACAGAGCATGCTGTGTTCACGTTATTTTTAGTCGGGCAGAACAGATGCAAATGGGAGTAGCATTGTATTGTGATAGGCAAATTTCGACCTTCACACACTGTTTGTTTTGGTTGCCATGAACCACCGAACCAGTGTCCATTGAAAACAAATGCCAGACGTAATGTCTGTTTGGAAAATGAGCTTCAACGTTTATTAATCTCTCGGATGTGAATTCAGAAACTTGGTGTGAATTCATGCAACACGAGGCCACAGTCATGTCGGAAAAAGAGGAAATAACAAAAGAGATTGCAACAGATGACTTGACGGCAGGAAGTTCTAAAAAAATTACATCACGACCGCAGTTGTTTCAGCCACAAAGTTACTGTCAAAACTGCAGAAATCAATACCATACATGGAGGAAGGAACATGCACATCTGTTTGCATTATCATTTTTAGATATTTCTAGTTTGCAATTGACATATTAATGGGAATTACATTACCGTCCAATTATTGAAACAGCTCTTGAACCCCTCAAAAGCAATGACATGTGGTCAATCCTGACATTGACGTGGAAGCTTATTTTGGTATGGCCAATTCAACATGGTCCTTCGCCAAGAAGCGGCAATTTAAGAAGTTTTGTGAAACCGTGACATAAGAGAAGGGTTGGCCAATAAGGTCAACTTCTAAAATAACGAACATGGATCTCAAAGCCAACATCAGCACTGACTCACAGACATTTGACTGACCACAGGCCTTTACGTCTGAGTCTGTCAGACTGGGATCAGACAGGATTAAAGAGAAATAACCGCACTCGGCCAGAAGTTGAGTTTTGATGTGAGAACTGCTCCTCGGCGATTGACCAGAGCTCGCTGAAATTTGCGTTTGTAGCACTGAACCTTGTCTTGATAAGTTTCCTTCGAATCAGTTCGGCTCTGACATCTTTTTTTTTCTGCCATTTGAAGTGTAGGCTGCAGCAGCAGATTGAAACTGAAGAATGAGCTGTGGGAATTTATGGTTTAAGCCGTGCCAATTATCACCGCAGTTTTGAACAAACACACTTTTTGACACTCTCCTTGCAGACATTTAAAGTGTTACACTTGGTTTAATACACAAAGTGACAGAATCCTACCCAGCTGACACGCCTCCACACTAAAATAGTTTCACAAAGGCAAATAAATTGTCCAGAGTGGTAAATTGATGCTGACATTAATTTACATATCACACATTTGTAAAGCCAAAAACACAGTTCTCTTCCATTAAAGTTTCATGTTGAAAATTAAAGTTAGCTTTATAGTGATGGATGTAGGCAGAGCAGAATGCGTAGAATACAACTACCATGGAGCCAACGTTGCACACAGTAGTGATACACTCTCTCTCTCTCTCTCAAACAAGCACACTGCAGCGCTGTACAAACACACACCCACACACTTTGTCTGTCCTTGGCCAATGCCTGAAAATTGGGCAACTAAAGCATTGAGATGAATGTAAAACTCCTATTTGTGCGGGTTGGGAGAGTCTCATGATATTATGTAGGAAATACATAATGGCTGTTTTTAATCCAGACATCTTGATACTTTTGTAGGCTTCATGATTCAAAACTGTGCTGTTAGTTTTTTTCTTTTCAGGAGCAGCACGTAACTCCTCTCCACCAGATATCCTGTGTCTTGGTGCAGAGGTATAAAAGTCCTACGGTAAGGTGAGCGTCACAGACTCGCAAATGTAACTTTGCTTCCTCGCTCCACACTGAGCTTTGGCTAGAACACGACTGAGTCACACCATAATTTTTCCCATTGGACAAATGGACTTTTTCATGTGAGATGCATTAATCTGCTCAACATTATTAGAAACATTTATTACCATTTTCCCTAAATAAATGTCTTAGTTTTTGCTGAAGAGGTACTTGATGGAACAATAAGATGAATGTACTTTTACCAGCCACGGTTCTGTCATTGTTAAATCTATAATAACAGATTAGGAAAAGGAAAGCAATATGATTTAGACGGTAATGAAAAAGGAGTTCTATGATATCATGAACCTGACTGAGTGCATCTGTCTTTTAGCCTGTTGCCAGCTGCGCCGGCTCACCATCTGATGCCCCAGGCTATTTGGTTACAATCTGCTCTTTAGCTCTGCTTCCCGCCCCGTAACGCTCCCACTCTTTTGCCCAAACACGGTTCTTAGCACTGGACGGTTACGCTGAATCAACGAGCGCTGGAACAGAGAGCTTTCCCCTTTTCATTTTAACGCGTGTCTATAGTTACAGGTGTTATAAGGAACAAAGATAACGTCATAAGCCTGTGGCATCCAGATCGAGCAGTGAAGTTCCCCAAGTGTGATTCTCTTGACACATTGTTATTGAGAGGATTCACTTCCTTTCCGCTGCCATGGTAACTGTGTCGGCTGTGAGAAAACAGTGACAGATTGTGTGAATAATATATAAACTAGCGCCATGCCATTCATTACACCTGGTCATGCTGCTTTGAAGAAACAAACCAAGCTTCACTCATGAGACATCAATCTCGAATTATTGTCTCCACTTTTATTTGAACAATATCTGACAAGATCTAGTCCACTCCTCGTTTCTCAAAGTAAAGCACCTTGTTTCTCTGCCCTCATTGTCCGCGGGCGATGAGGTTATTCCCCTAACAAGGCAACACATTCATCCTGATCTGTTACGCATCAGGTTGTCTGATGACTCCAGTGTTGTCGTTTAAGCCCTCCTGGGTTATTATTAGCTGCCTCAGTACTCCTTTTTAAGGCACAATTTTTAAGAATAAGGCCATTTACAGAACAGAGTGAGATCAAGGGTTACCGCGAGGTTACTTTTTTCCAGTTTGGTAAACCCCTTTTGCTGGTGTGTTGAATCATCTGTGACCCTAATTAAAGGATATTACAGGCACGTGACCAAAGAACGAATCTCCTTGCTGGGTAAGCTGTGGAAACTGTTCTTTTTTATGTCCTTGGCATTCCTGTACCCGGTCCACTTAGATAGTAGGATGACTATAAATCTTTGTATCAAACTCCCGATAGAATGGAATAGTAATAGTAAGAATGATTATGAATGTCGAGTGAGAACTACTCCTCGAATAACATGTTTTAAAAGATGCTGAAGAAGTCATGACTTTGTAAAGTGCGCATAAAAAAAACAGGTAATTTTCATTCAACATATCAGAAACCATTTATTTAGCATGTATCATACTATTCTGCACCTTAACTCAAGACTTTTCGTCAACACCACATTTCAAACAACTGAAAACTTGCTCAAATCAATTAAAATACTGAAATATCAACAGTATTCTTTCCTCCCTACGTACACATACCTTTTCCCCCCGCCGACACTACCTTTATCTTTTTCCCGCTTGATGTTCTTGAAAACTTTATCTTTAATAAAGAGATACTCCCGTACAATTGATGCAAACTTCTGAGTGTTGAGATTAGAGAAGCTGTTTTGATACTTAAATGTACCAACGAGTCTTGGATTTGTACTTCAGACTCAGGTAGGCATCCGAGTGGAGGAATCTGGGGTAAGAATCTCTTTCCATCAACAAGTAAACATGTTTCTGGGCCTCATCGAAGCAGGAGAGGCTCGGCTTCGCCAAAGACCTCTTGATCTCCTCTTTAATGTGGTGATCAACATTGATCTGGAAAAGAAACAGAGAAAAGCAGAGCAGAGTTATGTCCCACATAACTCTGCTGCACTTTAAGAATGACATTTCAAACAATTACAAAAACAGTCGTTATTGACAGATTTATGTAGTGGTGTTGTATGTAGGTGTTGGTGTGTGCATATGCAGGATTTATTCATATTTTATAATACGGGTAGATCAAATCCAGCGTTCTGATTGGTTGAGAGTGAGTCACGTGGGGTACATTATTGAGCAATAGGCTGACAATTAAGGTGGACGTCATGAGAGATATGAATGAATGAGATGGACCCAATGCTGTTTACACGCATGTATGGGGACTATTTTTCTGTAGACTACTGAAATATGATACACAACGTTTGGTGGCTAATACTATTTTGTGCTCAAAAGCAGCTATTTACTTATTATTTATAATTTTGCTGGTGACCGTATTATAAAGGCAATAAGGTACTTGAGGCAGTACTTTATCTTCAATAATGTACACTCCACATTATTGGACAATAAAGTACAGCCTCTCGTACCTTATTGCTTAAGTATTGTTAATTTAAGAATGTTATTGGTCTTACAAGCTCAATTAATAGACCTGGAAGGAACATTTTTAAAAAGGAGGCCTTGAGGTGTTCTCTTGAGGTGAACTAAAATCCAGCCCAGAAATATGGCACAACTTCAAATAGTCTAAAAAACGTTATCTGTTATCTGTTTAATCTTGGCCAGGACGAAAACCATGCCAAGTTAATTGGGATGCAATTCTACTGCCTGATACACACGAAAGGCTACGTGACTACATACCTTTGAGACAAATTGACATACAACAGGACCGGGCGAAAAAGACCAACGAACGCACAACTTTCGACCACGTTGTGTTTCATACATTTTAAATAAAATACATAAATGCCATGAGACTGTGCTGCTTATAATTGTTTTCATTTCGCAATATTTCTTTTTCGCCTCAAAATATTACTATGTGGGATTTGGTTTTAATGAGCAGAAGGTCACACATCAACACAAGTGCTATTAAAGTCCAGGAGTTTGATAAATTAACCAATTATTTATTGTGTCAATGAGGTGAATAAATGGCACATTTACATTATAATAGGTTCATTCAACAAATGAAAGAAACAAAAGCTTGCAGGGAAATACCCCATACCTAAAGGTGTGGACAATTAGGTATGACAAAATTTGAGAGCCTTACTGCATTTATATTGTATTTCATTTTTAGATTTTAAATTGGGACCTGCTGCTTGAATTCTTGATCATTGTACATACATAAAGTCATTTCCAGTATAGATTGTTGCATAATAATTCAATTTTCTGGAATGTTTGCTTGTATCAATGTTATGTAGAACTACGCTTTGCTTCTTCGTAGAGCACTTTGTAAACCATGTTTTTAAAAGGTAGTATATAAAAAAATAATTTTATTAATTTAATATTCACCTCAGTGAACAATGCTGACAGTGAAAGGTGTAACATTAAGTAGATAGTCCCCCCTGGTACCACTGACCTCTCGAGGGGCCGCAGGCTGGATGAACTCCTGGTAGATCTCCTGTGCTTTCCAGTTACGGTCTTCCGGTGAAGCAGTTGACTTGAAATCTTCACATGCGAACCAGAAATCAATGTTTTCTTCACTAAATTCAGTCCTTAGGAAGCTGCGGAATGCCGCTAAATATTCTGTTAAGAGAAAAATATAACAAATGATTCACTGTTTTAATATTAGAATGTCCACAATGATAGATGTGCCCATAATTGCAATGTAGAGAATAATGTAGTTCAGTAAATTCTTTTGGTATTTTATCTCAAAACAAGCAAAGCATTTTGTAATGTGTTACTTTTATTATGTAGCATTGTTTCCAGAGTCGGTTCGAGTTTATGAGCAGTCTGCCAACTGTAATGAAGAGATATTTTTTTAAATCATTTTCAACGTAGTGAATAGCCGGATCATGAAGATATCTATACTATCTATAGTGCCACATACAATACCTGAGTTTTGAAGGATATGTGTCATCATTTATTCGTTCTCCAATGAAGAACTGGAAGTCCTTCTTACTCACGCTTTGATTATGAACGATACCAATTCTGCAAAACAAATGAAGTTACACTTTTACACCAATGTACAGTCTGAAGAAAGTAAGCCTGTGCAGCTTGCTCGGACCGTTACTCAATCGGTCTTACCTTCTGGGATGCTTCACAGTTTTCCACATATCTTTAATTTTATAGAAACGAGTCTTTGAAAACAGACATTTTGGCATTTTAACATCCTTGGAAATGTCCTGAAAGCGGTTACAGAAGCGCGCCGTGGTGCGTTTAAAACAGAACTGGCCCTTGCCTGCCTTCAACCTTGCAGGGAAGGTGTGAGAGCTGTGACGCTAAGAGCCTGCTGGTACACGTATAGAAATTCCTCAGCTTGAGAATACAGACCACTTCAGCGCCTTCTCACTCACAGCTGTAAAATTCCAGTTTGAGATTGTACCATTTACAAGATTGAGCTCACTGAGCACCGAGCTCAGAGGTGGACACAAAACACAGCGTTAATAAAGGGCGGGGGGGCTATTCTTTGGATATCTCCAGTTGGAGGTACCAATACATATCTTGAAGCTGTCCCTTACACGTTCAGGTATTTAACTCATTGTAAAGGTAATCATTTCCTAACAAAGGTAGATGTGTTTCAGTGCCCTCATCAGGAACATGACGAAGTTCAGAGAACGCAAAACTAAGCTGTTCACAGCATCATTGTGATGAATCTATTGGGGGATATGCCGCTGTTGCCTTTGCTTACAGCATACTGCACACACCTACTGGCAGGACTCACCCAACAGCCAATTACCAAAGCGAGACTATGATTCAGCGTATTAACGGTCTGATTCAGATCGACAGGGCTACGTGTCTCAAACAATTTACTTCACTCCACCTTCGTGTAGATTTGCCATAGATGCTGAAAATAAAGCAGAAGATATTTACAGAAATGAAATGTTCACAGTGAGGCATCATCCCGAATGTGAGACCGAAAAAAAAAAAGAATTGCTTTGGGTTTTTTAGTGGTTATGAAAACAGGAAGGCTGTACTCGTAACAAAGTTTTTAGCTTATTTCTCATACATCTACCAATCACTCTTTTAGACCAGCTGGTCTCCTATATCCAATAAGCACAACGATAAAAATGACAGCGCCAGCCCAGTGGTTTCCATACTGAGGGGTGCGGCCCTTAGACAGGCGGGAGCCATGGAACTACAGGGGGGGGGGCCAAAGACCAGTATGGAATTAACTCAGTCAAGGTGGATATTAAAAGAGGTCGGCCATCAATCATGGTTGCACTTAGTCTTACGACTTCTCAAATATGCTGACATTATTCTTTTTTTAGCCAGAAAATCTGAACTAATCTTACATACTCTTACATAAAAGATGAATTGCTGAGTCATCGGCTATCGTCACTGAATGGGCCCATTTCCTCTTGAATGGTCGTTGACACAGAGGTGTTGATGGCTATCAGTGCTTGTGTTTAACAGGCAGTTTACTGACAGTACACACAGTACAGATAGTGAGGAAGTAACCCTTTCCGGCAAAGAGCTTCCCTCAACACTACTACACTCGGTAGTGTGTACTACACTCATCTTCTGACACCCTGGTAAACTTGACACATGAATGAAAACACTTGAATTGTCACTGGTTCAATAAGACGGAAAGTGTAAATAGCATGACTGTATGACTTCGAAATCACCTGTCTTTATTGGCTCCTCCGCCCCCTTCACCGGTCACCGGTGGCTGCCTGCATCCGTTTCAAAACACTGCTACCAAATGATAAACAAGCAGCGTGATCACATTCTGGCAGGCTTCATTAAGAAGATTAGCTCACCAGTGTCTATTCTGAAGCTTGCTTGTATCAAACCGGGAACAGACTTAACTGATATTGGCATTGCCGATTGTCTCTGTGTGTCAAGAGTGGCAGTGCAAAAAAAAAAAAGAGGGTCATGGTACACACAAGCTTATCGTCAGGAAGAGGCTTTAAACATAATATACTTTGTGTTTTCCCCACCATTTTACCAAGGGGGCGTCCCGACACGCGCCTTCATGCAGGCAGTTCCGCCCCAACACATGCGCGCATGTGTCCGCGCATGCGCACGCACGTGCCGCTTGCAGCAGACGGACTACTTGTCCTCGTCAAGGTTTTTGTTCCTCCCAGACGAGACTTGATCAGGGATGGCTGTGTTAAAATGTATTTTGTTGTGATAAAGGGGTTCAGTAGTTCAAGTTTGTAGTGTTGCTTGCTCTGGTTGACCTTCGCCATCTTATAGCTGTGACGTTTATTAAAGCTATTGGGTTCTTATGTCCTTTGTTATTACATTTTTTAAATGTCTTCAATATTACATTACAAGAATCAGCAACTGCATCTCAAGCAAAAAATCAGTGATGTAAAAGCAGAAATGTATTAGCAGTAGCAGTGTAAATGTTTTACAAGCTGTCAAAAAAGCAGGTCTTCTAATACGCAAATCTGTGCTTTCACATTCTTCCTTTTTCACGTGAAGTCCATTCTCTGTGAGGTTTATTGCTGACCTGACAGAGAATCACCGCAGTCCCCACAGCCCGACAGGGTTCGGAGTCGGTGTTGCAAGGGTCTCACCAGAATACTCTGCGGAAGCGAAACAGCTTTTGGTATCCCAGGCACATGAAGCCTGAGGGAAGCTGAGAAAACTCCACTGTCCCCAGAAAGATGTCCCTAAATGTCATACTTCCTTTCACGCTCTGTTCGCGAGCAAAGTCTGTTCTATGATAAATATGCCATTAAACAGAAAAAAATGGATGAAAAGCTCTATCAAATATGAAAAACCTTTACCCAGTTTTTGGATGCATAAACCTACCGTAAAGTAGCTATTTTCCAAATGAGACTTTTACTGAACCACAGCTTGGGTCAGATATTTGTCTCCATCTAGCGGTCATGTGTGCACAAATTCACAACAATCATGTGCTGTAAGTTGCGCGTTATAGTTTGGCCGGTTGAGAAAGAAGAGCTGTCAAAACATGATCCAACCCACTTGTGGCAGCTCACTCAAGGCCCCAAAGACATCATTCATTTGTGTTATATTTGATCAAAAGCACATTATCTAAATTACGCGTAATGGGTTTACATCATTATGCTTATGAGCTGCATATTCTTTAACAAAGTGATATGCAGTAGATATGGGGGGGGCAGACATTACCTACTCGGTAAGATTAATGGGATAGTGCCTAAGCACCCCCTAGCGCCACTGTCAGGTATCAGGTCCTATAGATACGGCTTCATCTATTTATTTTCACTAATAATTATGTCTCTTGAACATTAAGAAAAACTCATTCCCCAAAAACCCAAGGAGACAACATGTAATTGCTCGTTTCGTACACCTAATAATATTTTTGATTTGGCATGCTGTAAAGCACACACAAAATGTCCTAATACTTCCTAATAGTCCTAATATTTGCAAAGCCTGATACAGAAAATGTCTGTTAATCCTGCTACATTACTTCAACAGTTAACCAGTTATTGATTCATTAATTGCATTTTCAACATTTAAGATGGACGCATGCTGTTAACTTCCATCAGTCATTTTGTCTATTCTCAAAATGTGACGTTCTGGGACAATTTCATTCTCACAAATCTTGCAATGAAATTCTAAAGTAAATACAGAACCCTGTATTGTTTGTGTTGCTTGTTTTTTTTCTCACCTGTTTCCCTATTGTACACACCTTTTGTCTACATGGAAAAGACATTAAATTGACCCAAAGCTCCATAACAGATTTTCAGTGATTCATTTATAGTGGCTAAGAGCAGTAAATATCCATTGTGGAACGATGCATTACTGTTGCAGGGTCTTTCCCCCTTTTTCTCACAAAAACACTTGCGGCATACTGGCTGGCAGTAAGCTGGAGGAGAAACACTGCTGGGTCTTTAGATCATAAGTGTGAAAAAAAGAGATACTCTTTCATCAGTCCTTATATCTTTGGAGACCGATTTAAAACCCTTGAAGTCTGCCACAGGAGGAGTTAATCTTTGGGAGTTTCTGCCTTGATGCAGTGTAAAGTTTTCTCCTCCCCAGTCGTGAAGAAAGAGCGGCTTGTGGAAGTCCACAGACAATGTGTTGCCTTATTTCCCACCCACTGAGAAGTGCTACTCGCATCTCCCTGGGTCATCGAGTCCTGGGGCATTATCTCAGCCTCTGCTGCTCACATTATGTCGACCGGTCCGGGCTTTGCTGTTTGGGTGCCCTCCCCTCACTCGCCCCTCTCCATCCATCCATCCCTCCCTCCCTCCATCCATCCATCCAGCCCCTTGCTGTACAGCGATCCTTCTTTTTCTTCCCACTGTTCTTTCCAGCCAGTCTCCCAAATGTTTGACTTAATTTACTCCGCTCTCTCCTCCTCCTCCTAATTGCCTCACCCCTGCTCTTCTTCTCTTCTCATTGTCCACCATCTTCAAATCCTTTTTTTGTCATTACAGACTCAGTCTTTCCCCTTTTCTCCCTTCTAATACTCTCACTTCCTTTGTAACTATTTGTCTGCTCCTTCCAGCAGTTCTTTTTCCTCCAGCCTCACCACATTCTTTTATTCTGCTCGTGCAGCTTTTTGACCACCCCTCACTTCCTATCCTTAGTACTAAGCCCTCGCTGACTTCCAGCAGGCCCAGATATACGAT
Organism: Gasterosteus aculeatus; assembly: GCF_964276395.1. Classification (NCBI taxonomy): domain Eukaryota; kingdom Metazoa; phylum Chordata; class Actinopteri; order Perciformes; family Gasterosteidae; genus Gasterosteus; species Gasterosteus aculeatus. The sequence goes on along the minus strand of NC_135695.1, from coordinate 8,407,650 downwards.
CAGATAATGCTGGACCTCCAATCAGAATGGCCAAAGTTGGTTTTCTGCAGACTTGCTTGGACGGAGTGGCTCAAGAGTGCGTGAAAAGTCATAGAAAAGATTCAGGAATGAAAGCAAAGAACGTCAAGCGACATATTCACTTAGACCACCACAGTCCAACTTCCACAAGCTTAATTTGTTTATTGTGTCAATCTTTAAGGTTTTTAAGTCCTTCAAATTTCTCAAATTTATACAGCATTTCACATCTTCACGTCTCTTATTTGTCAATCCTCCGGTGTAAAGGCCATAAACATGTGTCACTGGATGCTGATCAATACTATCATGGGAGCAAATTCAGCTTACAACTGAGGTTAAAGGGATAGTTTGACATCTTGGCTAAATGTGAATATAAACTTGGCCAGCGTTTATCTCAAAGACGCTGCAGCCAATAGGAGGTTAGCTTAGCATAAATATGGCAAAACATTGTGTGGTATATTTATTCGTTTCTTCACCAGTAACATATTAACTGATTATTAAACATCTGAAGACTCGCAGGGGTTCCCTTTTATCCTGAAAAAAAAAAGCCCAAATAGACAAAGTAGTTCCAGATTAATTGCACTTTTTTAATGGGTCTGCCATCTTCGGAGGAGAGGCTCCAAAACAAACCCAGAGTGGAATGCAGGGCTTTTTTTTTAAAGTGTAAAACAATCCACACAAATTCTGATTTTAAAAGCTCCCCAATGGATTTACATTTTTGGCTTTTAAAGCCAGTCAGTCCTCATTTCGACAGCTACGTAGCTCCATCCAGGTCTTCCTCTGACAGAGAAGCCTTTTGTGTTTAATCTGAGATGCTTAGGAAAGTCGGCTGAAGAGCAGAATCAATCATTCAGAGACGTGTCGGACAGGCTCCTTCGCTCATGATGCTTTCATTGCTGTTCAGCCTGTTCCAGGAGACCTTGGTACATTTCTGATTTCAGAAATCGCGGATAACAGTCGTTTTCCATCAGACTGTATATCACTCTCTGCGCCCCGTCAAGACAATTTTGCACCGGCTGAGAGAGGTTTTCCCTGATTTCCTCTCTTGTCACGCAGTCAATGTTTATCTGTGTTAAAAAAAACAATTTTTACTTCACACATGAGTTCTTTTATATTACTTGAGAAAGTTAACCGCGTGTTGAAGTTGAAAAATGTGTATGAATGAATACACGCTGAATTTCTATCAGCAGCATTGATCGCAGGCTCCTGATATCCTGTAATGTCACACATGCAAAGTAAAAGTCTATCTGGGAGTTTCAAAGAAGTTACGTTTGGCGGAGAGCAAGCGAATAGCAACTTAGGGAACACAATTAATGAATCTTACTATGAGAACTTACAATGTTAAGCAGCAATGATTGCTCATGATTGCATTTCATATTGAGAGTGAAATACACTGTGGAGGCATAACGATGAAAACAAGCCAGCTTGTACTTGAGGCTCATTTGAAGTCACACACATCTGACTTCATTCACGTGTCATTAAACAAAAGCCATACCTGTTTAGGCGCATCAACTTGGACAAACTCTGCGTAGATCTTCTTGGCAGCCACCGTCATTTTTGCCGGACTGGTAATCGTCTTGTAGTCCTCACACGCCAGCCAGAACAAGAGGTTCTCCTCACTGTATTCTGTCCTCAAGAAGTCCTCAAACAGCAGCTGGCCTGCTGCACAGAGGAAACACAGAGATTTTCAACTTCCTAAGTTGAATTAAGACAAAATTTTAAAGTTTTTTAAAACTTTTTTTAACTAACTTTTTTAAAAACTTTTTCATAAAAAAAGAAATGGAGCCAAAGAAGTCGCAGAATCTTTTTGTTCTCAAATCATCTTGGGATGTCAAGGCTTTGGGATAACAGCTGTTTGTGAGATATGGTCATTTGCATAACCAAAGCCCCTAAAAGTCCATATAAGGCTTCTAGTTTCCTTCATTTGTAGCCAATGTTCTAAGAAGACTTGAAAGCTTCCAACACAGGTCTTAATATTGCTGATTAGACCACTTCTCGAGTCCGTGCACCAATTGAGTGTCCTTGTTGCACCTGTTAGCGTGGAATGATTTGCACCTTTCATTGCAAACATTGACGCCCAATCCCAGTTGACACTAAGGGTAAATCAGCATTGGATGCCGACCTAGCCGAAGGGAATTACCAACAGGTCATTGCAATGTGGCAAAACAGGATAACCAGCAAACGCACGGTGGGTATAAAAAGTGGACGTTTAGACCACACAGACTCTCACGCTCAACCACTTATAGGCAACGTCACTTAAATTAGGGAGGGTTTAGGGTTTAGAGGGGAGATTGGGATTGGGCCTTAGTGTTGGATGATGATTTGTGAACTAATAGATACTTCTCAAATCTCGTCCTACCTTCAACCCAAGCCTATAGGTCTAATCAGCTGGGTTAACTCATAACATTTGTGTGGTTCTTTTCAACGTTTAGCTGTGCCGTTTTAGGCGTGTACATGTATTAGCCATGTACTGTGGCAATGACAGATATAGTGTTGCATTGGACACAAAAAGCCCCACTTTGATCTCAAGTGGGCCTTACTAGTAAGCTAGTATGTATCCAGCTCAGTTTTTCTCATGCGCTTACTCGTACAGTGCGACCCCCGATGGACTGACTGGGAATAGCAGCTACATTTATAGAAATGAATGTTCTCCTGTAATTGTCACACGAGCACAGGGGCCCCGTGCTGGGCCCTCTTTATCCCTGTTCTACAGTCTAAAAATCATAGTAGCGTATTAGATACACTGATCCCAGCCTCGAGATTTTAGGATATGTAATACCTTTGTGCAAACAGTGACATAGTATCAAGTTTAAAAAGGAAATTTTAAATGTACGGTCTTTCTACGGTGATGTAGTTAAATGCAAGAAAGAACTACAGGCTGCGGTCTCAGCTTGGATATCTAGTTGAGGGCAGCTAGGAGTAAATGCTCGAGCTGCTGCTCAAAAACATACTCTGTTATTCACACAAATTGCTTGGCATGAATCACAGATGGTGCTTTGACAGTAATTGACAGCAGACAAAATATGGGCTGATAGTTCCCATCTACAAATCACTCTTGGCCCATATCTAAGCTTTCAATCATAACCGAGTCCACCCTTTAAAATTAGATGAGACAAAGTAATATGAATACTATTGAATTGAAACTGCCACAGGCACAGCTATTTATTTTTTGCTATTAACCGATTTGTTACAAAAGGTAAATGGAGCAACTGGGATGCAAGGTAAAATGCATCTTCGCGCAGGAGACAACAAGCTGAAATATTACAGAGCAGCGGAATTCAGTTCCGTTTAGTTAGAAGAGAGCAGAGACAGCAGAAAGAGAGAGACAAGGAACGCATCTGCTTGTTCGGGTAAAAGCCATCACAGTGGTGGCTTTATAAATGAACGGAATCACCCCATCTACCCCAGCAGCTCAGGCCTCTTATCTGTGCCAGTGGCATCCTCCTTCAATACGTCTCTGAATGATTTGACTAACTTGAAGGAAGAATATATCCTCCATCCTCCCCGAGGGCAATAAACGGTAATATGCAGAGTCCGAGCAGCGGACAATTGAGAATGCAAAAAAATTAAAATAAAAATAAAAAACGAAGAAGTGAGAGAAAGGCCTTTCGACAAAAGACTGAGGGAAATAAATACGGCACAAGTGATCTTACTTTTACACTGCAGAAGATGGTCGAGTGACTCTCCCCATGCCAAGACATCATCACCAGGGTTCCTGAAGAGTAAACACGTCATAAAACATACAGTTTGGACAACATGCACTTATTTTGTTAGGGATACGAGTCCTTGTCTGCGAAAAACTTGAGTAATTTCAAAGGACATTTTTATCCACATATCAGAGCCATTCACTTTTTATGTTTAAATCGGTTAAAAAGTTGGTGAAAAGTGTTAGGGTTTCGGAAAGCTCTCGAGGGAGGCCTCACTCCTGTTCTCGTCCTGGCCGGAAACGAGGACACGAATGAGTCAATTCGTTTAGATTCAAAAATCAAAAAGTATTTAATAACTAAACAACGTTATAAGGAATGCAATTACAAAGTGAAATACTAAGCGAACAGTGGAATATTTCGCGAAATAGAGAATCCTCTGAGCAAGTCTAAAGTGACTTTTCAAGGCGGCTGCAGGTCAGATTCTACCAGTCCTTTCCCCCGCCATGGTCCTTTGAAACCTCTTGAGGTGTGTCTTCCTTGGTGCATTTGAATGTCATTGGCTTCTTCTCCAAAGGGCCACCTCCTGGACTGTCCCCTTCACGTCGAGGTGTGAAGCTGCAGCTGTAACCTGAAACCTCTCTGTACTATCTGTCCCTCACATTCCAATGCACTCAATGTAGATTCAGTTGGCTTTATGCCCCAGTGAGTGAATTTAACAAAGCATACATAGTTTAAGTCTTCATCTTATAACTAGTACACCTTCATCACAACAACCCATCATTAATGATCCCTGTTCATCACACTTCATCATAAGATCTAAGACAGTTCATGTGGTTCAATTCTCAAGACATTTGCCTCAGTCGGCTGCCTTACATTAAGTTGTTCATTTACTACCTGACAGGAGAAAAAAATCCCAAAAAACCCTCTTTGGGGATGAAATTGGGAGAAATCCATAAAGAACGGCAACTGGCATCCGTCCCCAGGTTTTAACATCACATTGTGACAGAATGTTAATGTGTACAGTGTTTATATGATTTAAATGACTATGAATTGTGTTTGATTGAAATTGCATTCACTCAATCTAACATGTTAATGTAATAACTAATATCTAATAACACACAAACTATAATTCTAACACTAAACATTATTACACGTACTATAATTTCCTGACTAGGGGTGCACTTCTGGCTTAAATCCCTAACAATTGTAGTTTTTGAAATGGCATTAATCAGAGCAAATAAAAAAATAAAAATCAATGACAACTTACATATTTGTGGTTAATAGGTACCAGGTAATAAAAAATAAATAGTGTTCATTGGATTAGGGTGACCTCCTGAACACAGTTACATGAGGAAGATCATAAAACAACAAAAGCACCAAACATTGGAATGATTATAAATTTGTTGCTAGGTCGTTGCAGCATAAGCAGAGAACTAGCATCTCAACCTATGTTCATGGGCTCAAAGGGAGTTATTCACATGATCTGATGCGTGGACTGGATATGTAGAAGATGTCTGTGACATGGAAAACCAGTCATTGTAGTGAGCTATGTCATTTGTATCTCAAATCTCAGAACTCACCAGAATTCTGAAGTTATTTTTAAGTATACCTACTGAGTGCATTCATTTAATGCCAACAACAAAGAGTTTTGTTAAGCAAGATAAGCAATGAGGGCCGATGGTCGGTGAACCAACTCTGATTGTAGTGCAATCAACGCCAGGTGTTTTAGATCGGAGAGCCAATGAAGCAGTGCCCTACCTATTCAGAGATAGTTATTTTGATTTGAACAGATTTAGCCCACTTGACTTGAATACTGCCCCCCTAAATCACTGTATTCAAAAAAAGAAAAGTCTCTTAACGACAAATACAACAGACTAATTTCTCAACGGTAGTTCATTCAATGAAGTTGCATTGAATTTCTAAAAAGTTGTGAGAGCTTTGACAGCACAGCTTTGAGCTATACTTTTCCAAGATGGGTTTCAAATAAGTCCCTCTGAAGTCAGACGAGGCGTCAGAGAAAAGGCCGGCGCAGCCACACATTCCTGCATCATCTAGAGAGCAGGCCGTATTCAGCTCTAAAGGATTCCCACTCATCTGTGGACTTTTTTCATGTTTTTTCCTAGGGAGGAAGGAAGGCAAAGAGAGCTGGAGGCAAACTGAGAAGTACAGCGAAGCAGACAGAAAGAAACTTCACAACCCCCCCCCCCCCAAAAAAAACGCTACAGATCACAGGAGCCCCATCAAAAAACACTTGCTAATAAACGCAGAGACAAGGGAGAGGCCTCTGAAAAACACATCCCGGCTCTGTTGTAGCGACATGCTTTTCTCGTTGCATGGCAAGATCTGAGTAAGTCTGTCGTTACCGACGAACAGGCCGCGGGGAAAGTAAATCATTGAAAGTGCTCTACAGCGTCAAAATCTTCAGCGCCAGACAACCGGTTTGTACAAAGTCTCGAAAGCTAGATCCAGTGTTGAGCTCATACTTACAACATGTGTTTTCTGTAGCCAAAACGACAAGCGGGATATGACTGAAATAACACACTGATCCTTTGCTGTTTCTGCTGCTTGACAAACCCCAAAAGTGCAAGTCCACGCATGTTGGGATGGAGCACAGACAGGCTCAAAGTTTAGACAAATGTCAGCTTTCCCGCTTTATTTAAAAAACTCAAACTCCCTGAGCCAAAAATAAGTACGACGTTTAAGTCTAGAGCACCACCTTGTCTGTTCCATTAATCAGCAGCTACCGCTATCATTAGATCTGCTGCTCTTGTTTTTCAATGTGTGTGAGGGCAAAAAACCCTCTTTCATAAAAACTGCCCACAAACAAGACATAAATTTAGATTTTTGCAGAGACTTCTTTATATGAAGCTTAGTGAAAGTTCGGTCCGGTGGTGCACTCCTTTATTATCTCATATCTTTCTCTCCCTGTGATCAGCCTATTGTGGGCGTTCATCTTAAGTTACCCAACCAGTTCTGTGTTTCCTAATGACATAATTTACCTATGATGCATTCAGAATATTGTAGGTCTGTCCTTCAGGGCTTTTCAAGGCATTTGCACACCAAGGCCAAATGGATTGAAATGGTCAATGATACCATTGTAGCAAATACAACTTCACGTTTGTCTGTCATTTCAGACACCAACATGGCATCTGCTAATTAAACATCCCCTTCTACTGACAAAGTGCTTGACAACTAACAAGGTAAAGCATAGACATACAGAGAGTGAACGATTCATTGCGAAAGGTGATTCAGTTTTGTCTTGCATTGCAATTTTTCCACCAAATAAAATCCTTTTATATTTCAACCAGTGTTTCAACCAAGTTTTTTCCTCCTTTTATCTGATGACTGGTCTTAGCAGTCTTGGACGATGTATTTAACCTAAGTGGTCTGGTCTAATGATCTGCTTCTTTACCTACACTTTGAAAAAAAGGGTAAAGAAAAACATTTTCACTGTTACTTGAGTGGTACTTGAATCGGAGAATGCTAAAAAAAAAAGCAGGTGCTCCAGAAGCATAGCAATATTTATTTGAGAAGGAAAGAAGCTTATGAAATCCAAGGCACACTGCTTTGTAAGCAAAATACAATGGAAACACATTTATTCACACGGCTACGTGGTAAAAAGTGTAGAACAAAAGCATATTGGCTGTATTTCTCAGGGTGTACAATAGTATTTATACCATGCATTAGTCATTTATCTAATGAACACAGCGTTGGTAACCACCATACCATTACACAGAATTTAACATGAGATATCAGTAGGAAATGTAGGCAGAAAACTACAGCAGACACTGCATGACATTTTGTTGTTTAAATGATTGTTATTAGACAATAGATGCCTGAGATATTGCTGTGTTATAAATAGCCGTTTGGAAAGACAAGTGATGATCCTGCATCACAGTTGGACTTGAAACATACGACTCACCGACTTTGACAGCTTTTCATTGCGCCGTTCTTCAGAATGGACACACTGTGTGTGTGTGTGTGTGTGTGTGTGTATCAATGCAGAAGAGTGATGGCAGTGAAAGCAACATCAGTAGGTTTCTAGTAGGTCATCTCAACTATGTTGATGTCTATCGTTTAAAAGAAGGTGGTTTAAATCATTCCTTTTTAGATCTCTCAATCACAGAAGAAGTGCTTGACACTTATTGCAGGATTGCTTTGCATTTCGTAATCGCACTACTCCTCTGGCCCTATATTCCCTCAACCGTATTATTGGGACCGGTTTCCTTTTTCATGAACCCAGACATCTTTACAGGAAAGAGGGGCCTCTTCGACACAGTTCACACAGAACCCCACAAACATAAAAAATTCTCCTGAGACAACCAGACGGTGTCAGGCAGAGGTAGGGTGCAATGTCCTCATCCAACGTAGTGAGAGAGAGAGAGAGAGAGCGAGAAGAAGGCTATGAAAATGACTGATGGAAGAACAAATGGCAGAGCTGTGATCGGGAGGAGAAGAGAGGATGTGAGTGTAGGGAGAAGGGGGACTACACTGACAGCTGAGCGGGCTTACCTGTCCGCCCAGCTCTCCTTTCTTCTGTCTTGATTTGCAAGTACTCGACGGGACACTTATCGGGGCCGGCCTGAAAAACAAGAACAGGTGTCATAAAACGCCGCTGTGACTGGGATTTGCATTTTTAATGACCCAACTGGAAAGGCTGAGGCATAAAAAGGCCGGTCAGATATGCGCTAATGTGGTACTCATCACAAACTCAGCTGCAAACTATCACCCTTCCGATAATGGAAAACTGTTTGTCGCAGAACAAGACTTACATACTCGGGTAACACACGGGATAGGAGAGCTATTACTGGAAAAGATTTCACGTTGGCCGATTGTGAGGGATTTAGAAATTTAAATTCACTTCCAGAGGGGACTTCCTTGACACCAAATATGTTTAATATTCATGACCAGACACACATAGGGGGAATTAAACAGATCAGCATATGCAGATCACAGATCAAGAGCTATGGCCGCAATGAAAACCCACTAAACGGTGAGATGAAGTGGAATTGCTGCATGTATTATTGTCTGGTGAAGCCTACGTTGCAGTGCGCGTTATCTCAAGGTGGCAGCACTGATTTCAGGCCAAACTTGCGTCAGTTTGGTGTTAGCGTTTGTGTGCATGAACCTCCCAACTGTTTGGTTCTGTTCTAACTGGGAGGTGCTGACCCGGACGGGCGATACTGTCGGGCGCTGGAAAGAGCTCTTTAAATCTTAAACCCAGTGACTTGTGGGGGAGGGGGTCGAGTCCACATCCCTGGCAGAAGTCGCTACGATGGTGAAAAAAACTGCCCAAAGTTGCTGAAAGCGTTGGACATTGTTGGGCGGTCTTGGCTAACCCGTCTTTTCAGTGTTGCATGGGGGTCTGGAACAACGGCAAAGGACATGCAGACCAGTGTGGTGGTTCCCATTTACAAAAAAAATGAACTACTGGGGCATCACATTACTCAGCCGGTGGAACGGTGCTAGTATGATGTGTGCTGGAGACGAGGCTCCGGCCGTTGGTTAAACCTCGGATTCAAGAGGGGCTGTGCGGAGTCCGTCCCGGTTGCGGAACGGTGGACTAGTTCTTTACCCTCCCAAGACTGCTGGAGGGGTTAAGCGGAGAAACTGGATAGATGGATGCAACTGCTGCTGGATGGGACACACACACACACACACACACACACACACAGCATAATGGTAATATGATGAAGTTGTCAATGGGGAGAACATCTGTTAAAAAGTGTGCAATGTCTGTCCTCAATACCCCCCTCTGCTTAGGAGACCTTGATGATCACACTTTGAGTAAACATCTTAATTTCTACCAACCATTATTGTAAGATGCCATTAACGTAGTTGGGTAACGCTGTGGGAGGGCCACACACACAGAATAATGACAACCCTGGTTCACAACAGGCAATTTAAAGCTTACCATTAAAGCACTTAGTCAAGAGCACTGTAAATGAATACATAATTGTGTAAAGAGGAATGCAGCTGGCTACGCTTTCTCATTATTAAAATGTCTGATTGCACATGTATGAGGTAATTAAGAACACAGTATGCCAGGCCTTGGAAGCCAAACAGCAAAACTATTTTTGAATACTCTCAACTGGCAGTATGCTCTTCTAGAGGCCGTGTCACTCCAGACATATTCATGGTCAGTTCCTATTTGAAAAGCACCAATTTAGCGTGTGCATACTTAGTAGATGATCAACTGTTCTCTGTAGTAGTTTATTGTTGATTGTCCCGTGTGACCTTAATTATATTAAATACACAGTTTTGCATGAAGCAGACCCGTACAGAGTGTGTGCTAACGTCAAGTGTATTTTTTTTGGGTGCATCTATTTAACAGTTGAGCAGTCAGATGGATCCGCCTCAGCCATCACGATGAACAGACGTCACACGACTAGGAGGTTAACACCTTAAGAGTTACTTACACATTTGTGAGTAGTGACTTTGCCTTTAGCTCGCTCAACTTTATTCTGATTTCATTAGAAACTCACCAGGCATGCCCTGTTCACAGCTGGACTGTAATTCCACCACCACATGCCACCTTGTCAATGACAAAGACAGCAAGAAGCACACAAACAAAATAAAAACACAACCCATTTGACCTTGTGGGAATTTTTTACTGTGAAAATGCATCTCAGGGGTCTTTGCTCTAGAAGATAGTTTGTACTGCCATTCTATTGCAGCGCCCCTGTGGAGCATTAGAAAGTGGTCTCACTGAACTATAGCTGCTGCTGCCGCCAGGAGCAGGACTGAAAACCTGGATTTTAATTGACATGAACAAAGCTCTGTGTTGAAGCCTCTACGGCTCTTTTTTTAATGTATCCTATATTGTTTTGTAGACTGTTCAATACAGCTCCACTGTGGGGAGCTGTGTCTCTGTGTCTTCTCTCTCCCACCCCCCCACTCTGGCTTCCTTTCTTTCTTTCATTCTGTCTATCTATCTTCCTCTTTTGTCTTTCGCTCTCTGGCACACAGCATCATATGCAGTGGCTGTGGGCTGTTGTTGCGCATGTTAAAAGCTCAGCTGGGAAGAATGAATCCCTGGGACTGATCCTCTGTGACCTCAGTGTTTCACACTCTAGCTTGGACCGACCATCTGGTTCAGGGTGGGGGAGCTGGTGTATGTGTCTGAGTGATGGAGTGTAGGCGTCAGGCGTGTGTGTACGTAGGTCTTTTTCTGTATCTGCTCCTGTGGATGCATGTGAGTTTATTTACATTCATTTATTGTGTTAGTTGATGTGTGTTTGTGTGTGTGTGTGTGTGTGTGTGTGTGAGGCGGGGGGGGGGAACGTTGCTTTTGATCTTTATGAGTAAACATTGTGTAAATGCAATGATCCTCTACAATTTGGGAAGCAGTTGAATCAGTGAAAAGGATGTTGTAACTCTAAATGACCAGCTTTAATGGGTAACGAGTGGTCTTGTCTAAGAAGATATATGACGGCAAGATTGAGGTGGACGGCAGTTGTCAGAAGCACCTTCCTCCAAAAAAAACAAATTCAAATTAATTCCTCGGTGTCTTTTTAGTTATGAATGCAATGTCCTTTTAGTTTATTTTTGAATAAACTGAACTCAATTCTTAACATAACACCATGTTTGTTGGCTTATAGTTCATCGTTTTGTTGTCCCGTTGTTGTTATCTTTTTATTTTAAGTAACGATGAATAGACATAATAGAAAATATAAAATAAAAAAAGATTCTAAATGATAACAAGCTATGAATACATGTCATAGCAGATGCAAACGTTGATAAAAGGGAATTCAGTACAATGGGATACTAACAGACGTCTGATAGAACTTAAGTTTGGCGGATCACAGGAGGCACCCTAAAACGAATAAATGTCAGATATACGTTTACTTTCAGACTAATCATTTGCATTACCATCCAAAAACACTCAACAGTTTATCAAAGAGTCCATTTCTAGTTTGTCTCGCGCATTGTGTATATATATATATATATATATATATATACACACACACACATCTCGGCGTGCATGCCCCATATATATATATATATATATTACACATATATATACACATACATACATACATACACACACTCAAAATATGCATTCACTGAAAGCTCACAGAATACAATATTTCCCTCCACTGCTCCCCTCATTATGTCTTCTCAGCAGCTAATGGTCACCACTGTTGGATATATATATATATATATTATATTATATTATATATATTATATATATATATATATATCCAACAAAGAGAAAATGCCATTCTGCAGACAGTGTTTTACAGTCTACAAGACAAAGGCCTTGACTTTGTTGTGCGCTTTCCGTTTCCCCCCAAAAAAGGGAAAAATGGGCCAGCGGCAATTAACAAGCCAAATTGCAGGTTTGTTAAAACTGAAGAAGAAGTATGCATCCGGGGGGTGCAGGGAAGGAAGAAGAGGTTGTCCTTCAGTCAAACAACAAAGAATTCCTCATTTTTTTTCTTCTCTCCAGTCTGAAGATGCAGATCAAGACGAGGTAATTATGCACTGATTGAGTATTCATAAACAATTATGCATTGTTTTATCTTTAATGATGCAAATTACTACTAATTACCTCCCGTTAATGGATACCGAGAGTCTTCATGAGCTGTGGAATAGTGCAATTAGGCAACGCTTTATCTAACAGTGCGGCGTGTAAATATTAGTTGAAGGTGTCTATGTATGGTTGATGTAAGCATGTCCATTTGTCTTACTCATCATCTCATGAGTTTGATGGATGTCATAAGCCTGACTCTGCATTAAGGAAACTAATTCAATTATTAGGCACATGAACAATACAGCAGCATTAATAGTAGCTGCTTCTATGGAGGTTTTGTAGATTTGAAAAAGTTAATGGATTTGAACTTTACAAAAGTCCCCCTGGACTCTTGCAAGACACAAATGGCATTTTCTTCAGGTTATTTAAGCATTATTTAATTTAAAAAGGGTAAAAATCACTTGCATTTCTTGACTTGGTCCATATCCTTATTCTTTTCTGGTGGTTTTCTCATCTATCAAAAAGCCTCTTGCAGACTCAATTAAATTGTGTAACAATTTGCTGCGGGCCCTTTCATCATTAAAACTGTTGTACCACTCTATGATCCGATAACTTTCCCCTGATCAAACTTTTGAGAGTGAATATAACATTTGATCAGTATATAAAAAGGGAGAGATGAGGCAGAACTATCATTATGACTTCTATCACTGTACAATGGAAATGATGAGAACATTTTCACCAATTAATGATGCAACCCGAGTGGGCCAATACTGCTGCAGCTTTGCATACGCATTGTGCCCATTCAGGCATTTAAGGTTTAAACTTCATCTTTTAAAATTTGCATGAATCTGGGGGGAGGGGGGTCAAGTTTTCTACCTTTTTTTATACATACTTAATATTTCAGTTTTCAAATTGTTACCTAGCATTTTAATAAATAAATTATTTTTGTTCAGCATAGAGTCCTCTTGTAATGGAGCTCATGCAGGAGAATCAAAAGCTCATAAATATATAAATATGGCTCATTAAGAATAGATGAATGCACATCCATAGATTGGGAAATGTTTTGTCCAGTTTGATACGAAGTATAATGCCTTGAGCTGCTAGTATGTACAATGGAAATCATGAAAAAAATAATTGCAGGCTATTTTGAGTTGTCCCATTACGCTCTATAAACATGGCCAATTTACATCTAGTTGAAATGTAGTCGTACATACACAGTAGGTATACATACAATTGGATTTTCATTTTATGATGCATAATGGGAATAGGAACAAAGCAAAAAAAACTACAAAAAAAAAAACTACACTATTAGTGGGGACAAACAATCTTGAGGGAACATTTTAAGCTGAACACTATATATACTATGTAGAATACTGAAAATATGTCCAGTGAAGATCGCTAAAGCACCAGATGTGTATTGTTTCAGCTCTCATGTGAAAACAAATGCAGAACTTGTAGCTGCTATAAAGCTAATTTGTTGAGAGTAGAGCTCAAACATAATTTAACACACAAAAAAACAACACCCTACAATTATATTGTTTTTAGCAGAATTTAACAAAGTTTCACAGATTTAACAATTCATGGATTCCAGTTGGAAAAAGATATTCATAGATAGCCAATCCTCCAACGCCTGCACAAAGAAACCAGTTGTACATGGACTCAAACGCACCAGACTCCAGGGAGCTTTGGCTTTTTTTACAAACTTTCAGAAACAGTTCATGAAACAGAGTTACTCAGAGTTCGGCTCAGGAGGAGTCAGTCGAGTCGGGAACAACGGAGCCAGGCAGAACTGAGCCCAGCAGGGTCCGACAGGGGATCAGTACGCGCACGAGTGCTGGAGAGTCTGGCGTGGAAACCCCAACAACAACCTGGCAACGTGTGGCTGGGAGGCACGAGTCCATATAGTGGCTTGATTAATGATCAGAGGCAGGTGAGGGAACAGGTGGAGGAGGCTTAGACTGATGAGGAGCAAGTGACAAAAAGGTCGAGGGAGGACGGTGACGAGCTGTGACACATATTGGCCAGAAGGTTTCCTGGTGGGAAAAATACTCATTCGGCAAACCGTATTGTTTGAGTGAGATTCGCTTTGGAAATGTGCCTAAAAGGGCACAAACATGGCAGCCAGGTTCACTTCAGGGACTCTTAAATGCTCAAAATAGCTGGTTAGCTATTAGCTGGTTGCGCACTACTTGGCATGCAAAATAAAACTGTTACCAATGCAACCGTTTCTTTTGTTGAAGAAGTGTTTTACCCCTGAATATCCATCCTTACACTCAGTGCTGTAGGGGTAAAAGGTGTTGGAATTAGAGGTGGGTAAACTCTGAATTTTGTGGTCATACAGACCTCGACGCGATGCGAAGCAACTCAACACAAAGCGTCGCGACTCTCTAAGGCTGACCTGGCTATATTGCATTATGTTATCAGTAAAAGTCATATACAATCAATGACAATGAATACATGTGTTAGTAGTTTGTAGTTTATTAAATTTAAGAAAACAGTAAAGTATTTCAACACAACACAATTGCAGATTAAGAACTATCTACATACGGAGTCTCCTTTTTACAGTAGTGCCCAGAGGGCCTCCTTGTCCTCCACGTCAGGTCCTTCCTTGCACAGAGGAGCCGTGAACCCCAGAACGCGTGTTCTGGGGTTTAACGGCCCCTCTGTGCTTCTCTCTCTATTGGACCTGGTGTTTCCTCTCCCTGTGCTCTCTGCATCATTGCCTGTCCTCTCACTGCCTGAAAAAATATGTTGAATTTAAGAGTTAACCAGTTAAGCAGCCTGTCAATTACATTGACAACATAAGTTAAAGGAACACTCATGTACTACCTACGTCATCATAAAAAGCCTATACAGCATGTTTTTTTTTCACATTGAGAACTGACTTGTTTTCTAATCTACGCGTCCCCAGGCGTTTTTCTTGTCCTTTTACCGTGCACGACCGGCGAACACAGAGCGCGCGACTACTAATCGCCCGCAACGACCACTACAACCCCCCCCGTCGGACCTTCTTGACCGGTCCGCGAAATATTGTCTGACATGAAACCGGTCCGTGAGGTAATAAAGGTTGGGGACCACTGGGCTGATCCACAACGTGTGTGTGTTTACACACCTCCTGGATCCTGATTGGTGTCGCTGCTGCAGCCGCAAGGCACTGATTGGATGCTCACAGACCATAATACAGCGCAGATGAAAAGGATTCAGACTTAGCTGTTTTAAAATTACACCAAGTTCATTTTGGATTATTCCAACGGAAGAATACAAGGCGCAGGGAACTTTGAGGTGCGTAAACGCTATTTATAGGTGCTATTTTCAAAATTCTAGAGGTGCGTAAACGGCGTTTGCATGCGTTTCCCCTCCACTACAGCCCTGCTTACACTCTAGTGTGTTGTGACTCGTTTTTCTTTTCCAACATGCAAAATCTTCGCTGAAGTTAACTTAAATGAACTAATGCTCGCCTGCTCCGGTATCACCGACACTGGTTTTTAAGTTTGCCTTGTGAGTACAAAAACGTTCCGAATTGTTTCACATTGAATGGTTTCTGTTGGTTCTCACTCATACAGTAATTGATGGCTGGCCCTGAATAACTCAGGAGCCCTCTTCCTCTTGTTCAGCTATTTCTTTTTTTTCCCTCCCACCCACAATTCCCAAAGTAAGCGCTGCAGTATAGCATCATCTGTCTCTGGTGGATGAAAACACAGGGGTGAGTGGTCCCTTCCACGTCTCTCACTGCGCCACATGGGCTGTAACACACATCATTGCACCCCAATTTCATCATAGGACACTTGTTTTGTCTTATTTTGATTTGCTTATTTGCCGGGATGTTAAGGCCATACGCAAAAACAACATGATTTTTGCAAAAGGGACCAGGTTGCTTTCCTACAACATTTGAAGACAGCCGTTTTCTTTTTCCTCATTTTGTGACCTCATTCAGAAGAGCCTCACATACGCGTGCTGCCATTGCCATTCGTGCATCATTTTCTAATTCAAATAAACCCCAGTTGTGTTTGGTTAAACGCGGCGTGCTGTGAGTCATCCAGGTTCCACATTGCTATTACGATTAAAACTGGCATCGTTCCTGGGTTGGCAAATTATCTGCTTTCTGCAGACAGTGAACTGAAGACTGGGCGGATGCTGTGCAGAACACCTCGTTTAAGTTCCACACCAAACCCCAACACCCTCTGTGAATTGCAGATGCAGGTCAGTTGCTCAAATGTTGTCCTTATTAACTTCCCAGAATGGCATTCTGCAGGTCGGCCCTTATTTGCACTGCATTGTCTGGTGCCTTTTTTTTTTTTAAAGCCAGTGGAAGAATATGATACACAGATTCTAATGGTATGCTTCAATGACATGCCAGCAGGAGAGTGAGAGGCTCCCTGTCTTCCTGCCAAGCTCTGCTCGTCGAGTTTGAGTCTCACCCCTAAACAACAGACCAGAACAAACCCTCAGATAGGGATTACTATGAGGGTGAACCACAATGGAGGAAAACACAAATAAACAAGCACTCTGTTGGAATTGGTTTAGCCTTTCTTGGACACACAAGCGAAAAGTACGTGCAAATACGCATGCATGCACACACTATTATGCAGTCTCCTCAACATTTGTGTTGGGGGACGGAGTCACTGAAGCTGAAATATTTGTGATTACACAGTGTTTATCTATTTGTCGTGCTTGTGGAAATGGTAAATTGGTCAAATTTGAGGTATTTGCCGACATCGGTAGGCCGTTCAAACACAGAAAAGGAATAAAAATGTTCTCGACATAGACGTTGTTGAAAACAGTGCATACTTGATTGACAGAGCTTGTTAGGGGTTCTTATTTTTCCAATCAGCAAAGTAATTAAATAGGCAGCCTCTTGGGTTCCCCCCCATGTAATCTGGTTACAGTAGCTAGATCGCCCCCTGATAATAAAGTGATTGCTGAATTCCCGCGGAGACGCCGCCTATAGACTTACTGGCGATCGCCCTGCTGTCCTCGTTAATGGAAACATCCCAAATGAATGAATGAAACATGTTCCTACAATCTTTTAGGTATACACGGCATTCATCTTCCATGCAGCAAATCCCCTAACAAGCAACAGGAGGCGGAACAATAGTGTAAACACCTTATGGAAAATGATAAACCCTGCAGGTATTTTAATCATTAACAAACACCGCTAGAAAGGAACGTGATATTGCGTTGAATACCAATAACTATTAATCCATTTGTCAGAACAAATACATCAGGCTGTCAGCAAATGGATTTGGAAATATATTGTGAAGACCTTCTAAGGGACACTTCGGCTTGATGTTGAACAGAACCCTGTTAAGTCTGTTTTTTTTTTTTAACCCTGTAATACTAATTTTCATGAATAAAAAACTGGATGTGCCATAATCTTCTACAATTAAAGAATGATAAGTGGTCTGAAGTCCAATTGCTGATATTAAAAACCACTAACAAAGCCAGAAATCCAGGTGTCATTATGGATACGGAGCTCAATCTGAAAGCCATAGAAAACGATTATAAAATAAGCCTATTATCACCATGAGAGTGTATCAACCAGTAAAGGACTGACGTCTCAGTAGGATTTGATTAAACCTACGGAGACCCTTCCTTCGGTTGGTTGGACTTCTAACGACTGCAGCCGATTCTGAACGCTGCCGCCTCGCTAAGACCAGGAAAGTGGATCGCTCCGGTTCTTAGGCCTTTACACTGGCTTCCTGTCCAACAAAGAACTTACTTTTAAAATCTTGCTGTTGGTTTGTAAAGCCCTGGTTGGTTTAGGGCCAAAATAGATATCTGACCAGCTTCTTCCTCCATGAACCACCCAGACCCCCCCAGGTCATCCGGGACATGTCTCCTCTCTGTTCCCAGAGTCAGAACCGAATGGTGAGAAGCAGCGTTCTGTTTTTCAGCTTGATCTGGAAAAAACTCCCACAGTGCTGCAGGTCTGCTGAGACACTCAGCTGCTTCAAATTAAGACCGAAGACTTTTCTGTTTACGACGATTCAAGGACGAGGTGGATGCTTTTTACTGTTTATTTCGTATAATGCATTGCAACTTGTATTCTTGTTTGTTTTTACTTAATTATCTTATAGAAATATACATATTTTGCATACAGCAGGGATGCCCAATAGGTTGATTGCGATCAACCAGTCAATCGCCAACGGCAGTGCCATTGAATAACGAAAAAACCTGTCTAAAAAACATGTGCGGTCGACCGCGGGAGCTAATGACAATTAGTGATCCGTTATTACTAACGGACACATTTAATTTTATTCAAAAAAACTCTGACTGAGTCCAATCAGTGCAAGTCATCTGAGTAAGGTAATGACCAAGAATGTGTGAAATGCTGGTGCCGGTTCCTTCGCTTCTGACAGACGAGAGGCTCGTTTTTACATCGATTTGGAGTGCACTTATGGCATGTAGTGCTGTCCCCCCCCCGCCCCACCACCCCGTTGGCTGGTCTTCGGGCTGGTCTTTTTCAATTTGCCACGTGCCCAGCAGAAAAAGTACTCAAAAAACATGCCACCTGAATGCTTGGATGATAAATGTATGCACAAAATGTGTTTTGTGATGTAGTCGGACAAATAGCTTTCTAAGTGGTTGTCAGATTGGCGTGGTGGGTAAAAGCTGAGCAGTGGGAAACCAATTTTCCACGTTTGTAATGGTAATGCTGACCAAAGCAAATTGATAGCACAGCCAGTAAGGGCTTGAGTTTTGCAACCTTTTAAGATGCAAAAATGGTTCTGCACAGTGAAGGTGCAAGGTTTCTGACAGCCAAGGAGTCTGATGTATTTTTAATTGGACGGGAAAGCTGCATGGCAGCAAAGTTCATGACCCAGAATGTGACCAAAGGGAAGAATTCAGCTTTTTGTTCTTGCGCTGTTCAATGTGCAGACGAGACATGCTTCGAAAGGCTATTGTATCACCTCGTTGTTCGTCTTCTCATCATTGATGGAGTACCAATGATGCGTTGCGAGCCTAAGCCCCCTTAAGCTGCAATGATTGGACCTATCACGCTTTGCAAATACATGAGGTGATACCTATAATAATAATAATAATAATAATCTCTGTCGCCACCTTTAACGACATCCCTCACTTAGCCACTGGTCTATTGTTCCGGCTAACTCTCCACTCTAAAAAGAAAAAGGAAAAACATTGATTCCCCCTTGTTTTTCAATTTGGACCGTATTCCACCAAACGCGCTGACAAAATTTGCTTGCAGCGTCGCCGTTGAACCGGAAAGCAGCCGAGGCAAACAAATGAGACCGCGGTTCAGAAGGGAAAAAAACAGCTGCGTGACATTAATGCGTGCTTCATGGCGGGACTACAACAATAAACATTGAAATGATCTCAGATGCATCAAAGCCAGTGCATATTGAACCTCTGTATCTTAAGGGCATGGAGACGTATACTGCAAGCCTCAAATATGATATTTCCCATTTCAGAGTGAGCCTTCAAATCATATTTCATCCACGACAGCTTGCACATGCGGCTCCAGTCCGGCTGACTCCCGGGGGCTGATGTTTGCACAGCAGCAACCCTCATCAAGAGCCGGGGAGAACACAGGATGGCCCGCTCGACATCACAGAAACACCCCAACACACCGTGAACCTCAGCGCTGTTGCCATACCAAGGGGCGGTAATTTGATCCCTTCAGGATGTAGAAAAATTAAAGAGGTTCATAGGTTGTTGTAGCAATTACCAGGAACCTTGTTTTTTTTTTGCAGTTGCTTCCTAGCAGTGAAATGGATTCTAAACATATTGACCTTTATCTAAGCTTATGTCCCGAGGAAGTGTTTGATAACAGTTTTTTTTGCTAAGTTTACAACACACTGCATAGGAAGAAGAGGGATGGATAAGTATGCCACCCCCTGAGTTCTTAGCCATTCTGGTTAATAGGGCGTGATGGAGTTGCTGTATGACTGCAATACTGGGTTCTGGTGGGAGGAGAGGCACGTTACAGATTACCCACATTTTTTGTTTGTTTCTTTATTCCATTCCCGCGGAATGTCGCCCCATTCTCACAGGGATACCGAAATAGATCAAATTCAAATTTAACTTTTTTTTGGATTGCTTGTTTTATTTTAACACATTCATAATAACTCTTGTAACTGTACAGTTTGTTTATAGTACTATTTCTTGTATGGTATGATTTGCTTTAATGTCTTATTCCACAGATCAATAATTGTGTATCCAGGCAAGTCTCTGTCACCTTCAAACTAAGCCCACTGCTCTTATGTAATGACAAATACAGCAAAGACACCACTAAATTATATAAAAGTTTGCACTTAAACAAAAGAACCTTTGTGGGGTGTGGAAATTGGTAATGTTGACGTGTATGTGTGTGTGTGTGTGTGTGTGTGTGTGTGTGTGTGTGTGTGTGTGTGTGTGTGTGTGTGTGTGTGTGTGTGTGTGTGCGTGCGCAGAAATGTAGGTGTTGTCAGCCGAAACCGAAAGCCAAAATAACCAGCAGTAGCCTGTGATCACACCGGAGAGGAACCCCCACCGGGAGCCACCCTGGAGCAAGGCTTTCATGCCCCCCCCCCCTGTTCTCTGCATCAGGTAATCTGCTGTCTAGGGACAAAGGGACAAAAGCATACTCGTCGTCGTTGGAGACAGGGGCCGTCACAGTATTTAAAAGAAGTTAGTTTGTAGTTATTTGATTATTTGGTGGATAATGGAAGAATACAACTGTACCCCATGGCACACTGCAACAGTTACCATTTTAAAGCCCAACAATGATTGCTGTACTATTTGGGTCTACTAGAAAGAAGTAAATAAGTTGACAGGTTGGAAGTTATTGTTTAGCAATTGAAAAGCCTTTTCCTTTTGCATCATTTCTTTTTTCCAAGAAGATTTTTTGTTTAAGAATCATTTGTTGAGCGCTGCTGTTTTGTCTCCATTAGTCAACTATCATTTCTGTGTTGGAAGGAGCGTTAGCGCGGACTGAAGGGTGACACATTGTATATGTTCTTCTCTAAATTATAACCATCAACTATCTTCTTGTGATGTATAAACTTCTGCTCCTATAGCCGTATTTTGTTTTATAGGATTACATTATAGTGACAGCCAAGAATAATAGAATCAATTTCTGTCGCTCACTGGGAAGGGCGGAACAGATAGATATTCTGTTTCCCTTGGTCTCTCTTCTGTTTTTCTATATTTCTACGCTTCTTCAAACTTGAAGTAAAATGAGCTCCGCGCTTGCTCAATAGATGGAAATAGGAATTTCTAATGAAATTGAAGGCATGTCAACACTCTGCTACAAATCCTCATATTGTCTCAGCGGGATCCCTCAGAAGTTAGCTTTTTCTAAGTTATATTGTTTTTCCACATTTGAAACTGGAACTAATGAGAGAATAATTTCTTTCTTCTGGTGAATCCTCATCATGTTCGACTTGCTTGTCAAACAGCACGTCTGTGCTCTACATCCATTGATATTTCTGAAACCAGCAGTGAACCTTTTTCATCAAGATGACGAGCTACAGTTTTAAAGTCAAGTGACTTGAAGACTTTCCTGACCTGCCTTTTGTATCATGACAAGGAAATGTTTAAAAAATAAATACAATTGCAACTTTAAATACTAAAGCAGGAAAAGTCCTGTTTTCATTTCTATTATAACTCCGTTCCATCAACTGCCTCAAAATTACGTTTTAAATTGTATTTTAACTGTTTCATTATATTTCTACAGCACTGTAAATATTATGACATTAAACTGTCACAATTTGTGTTTTTTTAAGAAGATATTCCAGTGATGTGGGGTGAGGTTTGTGGCTGATGAGGCACTGACTCTTTTCAGTAACATTTACTTTGTTTTTCATATTTCACATCAGTATTTATTACACACACACACATCGGTGCGGTATATATTTTACTCCACCGGAAGCGTGTGCCTCAGCCGTGGAACCGAGCCGAGATCAGATAATAATCTTTTTAACAGCCACGAATGTATCAAGCCCACAACAAACAGATACAAGGTTACTTGGGCTAAGCTGTAGTTATAGACTGGGAATCTTCCTTTTTTCGCTGTAAACGCAACGAGGGAAGAAGCATAAACCCGACCCGTGGGCTCTCGTACGCCCCCTTTATTGAGGCAGAGGTACTGTCTGCCTCCCCTTTGTGCTTTTTATGTCAGATCAGCAAGAATAAATCGGTTCTACACATGAGAAATGCATTACCTGTTCTACAGAAAGAGAGAGCCATGTAATAAAAGTGTATACAAATAATACAGTGGTGACAAACAATGAGAAAGCAACTGGCACGAGCTTAACCCGGTTTGTGAGGATTTGCTGAGATGAGGCCGAGCTCATACAGAGTGTCTCTTTGTTTTACCAGGACTAATTCAGCAATTTTGATCATAAAAGTGCTTGACATGCTTTGTAATCATACATAAATGACATTCAATAAAAGAAATAAAAATCTGTTTTTATGAATATTTGCATTACCTATATAATATTTGCCTCCCCTGACTGCACATCCCTCTGTAAACATAATAAAACAAGAAACACACAGACTTCAACCTCTTAAAGAAAACATGAGCATTAAGATGTTGGAGCGCATTGCTGCATTATTTTGCATATAAATGGAAATAAATATAAAACTCCCTTTTTAACGCATCAAAGAATAAGTCTAGTACAGAATTTGTGTCCGAAAAAAGGCAAAATGAAGCTGAATACATGGCTAAATTGAAATATAACTAAACATTTATTCTATAACAAAACCTAAAAAAAAGTGTGAAAAATATTCATTTGAACAGAGTCTGGCATTGTCCAGTTCGGTTTCCTGACCCAATCCCATGGGTCAATCCCATATATATTTCAGTGTTTATATTCCATAATTGTGTGCACAAATGCGATAGTTGTGTTTTTATGCAACTAAAACTAACATAGCATATGTGTAACATTTGAAATGTTTTACGGTAGAAAGCCGGAAAAAACAACAGATCAGAAAGAGAGAGAAAATACAGAAATGATATTTAAAAGACAAATCGTGCGGTTTCAATGCAAAGACCCGGCAGTTTTACATTCCTGAAAGAAAAAATGCAGTCAGTCGATCAAAACAGACCCAACCATAGGTTTTGTTGTTTGTCGTCCTGTAAAATAAAAGCAATGTGTGCAAAGTGAGGCCACCTCCATAACTGTTGATGCTCCTGCAGACCGCTCCACTCTGATGAGGGTCACTGGAGCCATTTCCTACTTGTTTAGTTAATAGCCATCCCAGAATCATCGATTACCCCCTCGCCACTATCAATTGGTTTCATTGAACTGAGCATTTTGCTGCAGGTTTGTAGAAACGTGTGTTTGCCCTGCAGCTTTCATATTTCATCACAAGGATTTGCCTTTTTGCCTATTTGCTCAACTTGCCCAGAGATTTTCTGCGAGTCATGGCCCAGGGCAAACCTTTTTGATATTTGTCAGGATTTCCAGATGGCGTCTGCCTACGTTGAAAATGAATATGTGGCATTCGGCTGTTTGTGTGTGTAGGTATGTGCGTGTGTGCGTGTGTGTGAGGACTGAATTCCTGTGTCTCTGGGCTTTAGTGGGGGGAAAGGAGCAAGCCAGCAAGGCTACCTGGGGAATTGCACCCAATTTCAGCTCAACAACCATAAGATATTACTATTTACAATTGTTAAGGCACCCATGAAATGGGATGAAACCATATTAATGGACAAAGGAAAACTACTGAAAACAAAGACAAATCATCTATCATTACATGCTAATGATATAATATGATGTAAAGGCCACACAAAAAACTCTTAACTACATAATACTCGGTAAATTGTCCCGTCCAACATGAACTCGACAAAGTAACAGTGGTACATTCTCCACTCTTTACAAAACTGATAACAAGACCAAAGACAAATAATTAAGAGAGACAAGTCTGACAAAGACAAGTTAATTGTTTGATATTAATAGATGTACGTGTGATGAAGTCTTCACAGAGTTTTTGGCGCTTGGACTCGACAGGGAGATTAGTAATCGATGGGTGTCTGCCTGGAGCAGCAGCACAAAAATCTCCCGTAGAGCCCAGGCAGCGGTGGTGGTGATGGGCGAGATGATGGGCGAACACACTGCAATTGTTTTGTTGTTCTTCGTGGATAGAAAAGACCCGCAAGCCTAGACATTATGATATCCTGACTGCCGGCCTTGTAGGTTGACGGCAAAGAAATAAAGAGTGAGCAAGCGTGAGGAATGAATGGCAGATGTTTGAGAAATAAGCCACAGGCTTGGGAATGTAAGCCAGCGCTTATGACTGAACTTGTGTTGGAGCTTTGTTTAGTTAAACAATGGAAATGAATCATAAGGATAAGGGAACATCAAGAAAAAACTCCTAAACCAACTTTGGGGGTACCAGCGTCAGCACATCCCCAGGAACAGGAAAGGGGGCTAAAAGGGTATAAGGCCAATGCCAACAGGTGCACTATGACACTATTTAGTTGGATTGGTTGGGCAGGAGCCAGCCCGAGGGTGAAACTGTTGAATATATTTTGTGGAATTACATTCATTGTGCAATGCCTTGTTTTGTTACGAGAAGCGCATCCATTCTGTTTTGTGAAAAGATTCTTTTCAATATGCAGAAACATTGGTCTATCATTGTTTCAAATATAAAAAAGTTACTTCATTCGGAAGTTTCATTTGAGGTATTTTTCAGTAACAACAGAGGACAGACGGTCATCATTTAACAAGGTCACTTCCTCAAATGTGTCTTTAAAAAAAGAAAAACCCCAAATTCAATTAAAAGCTGGGTCACATTTGAGCATACTTTTTGCAGACTCCATACAGGGCTGATCCCACAGGGATTGTTTTGTCATCTCTGACTTTATTATAATATATTCCTTGTGAGACTGATGACAACATGCACTTTTGGTGACAGGATTTCATTTGATATTATTTCACACACACCGTTCTGCTCTTTATTCTTTTCAGCAGACCTGGACAGATCCCGTCTGGATAAGCCACTGATGTTTGAGATTTTCTCCCGACCTGTGCCCATATTTGATCAGTTAGCCTTTGACGTGCACTTTAACGAAAATTGCCATGAACTGACGTTGGTTGGATAATGTGTGTTGATGTTCTCAAAGCTGCACAATGGTAAAATACTGAACCGACATATTCCTCAGTTAAAATGCACTTTCACCTTCAGATAAATGGACATAATTACAAACTTCAGGTTCTACAGTTGTCAAAAGAGCTGTTCTAATGGAGAAGCCAAATATGAAAATGCCCACGGCCACCTCGGCTCACTAAAGACTGTGATTATTTCAAATTGAGAGCTGCACAGCAGAAAGAAACTTCACCTTTTTCTATGGAGAAAAAAAAATGTTTTGCTGTCTTTCCATAACATTCTCTACAGAAAGTCTTCGTTAAGAGGATCACGAGAGACTTACCGATGTCAGCAGTTGAGAAGAAATGCAACAAACATATTTTAAATGTTTGCAGTCAAGGCTGGCTGACGACATCCGACGTGTACAGTACACTGCCTCCAAACCATGAAGCAAATTGCAGGATGCCAATTGTTTTTTCTCTGTACCACAAAAATAATTACACATTCATACAAAACTGATTTTAGAGGGTTTTAAGGGGGAGAGACAGAGGAGCTCGGTGTGATTGCATATTATTTGGCGTAATTATGCTTTCACTTGAGGACCTGTGTGTTCGCCACACTGCAACGCTGGGTTTTGTGTTGAATTTATAAAAAATGGATTTGTCACTGCACAGTGAAAGAAAGCATGCATGTATTCTGCAGTCAAAGCCTCACATTATCACACATTTAGCCTAACTGTTAGAAAAAGCACCGCCCTGTCAATGTTTTGTTCCCTGTTAACAAGGCGGATGGAATATTTTATTTTTAATGTCAACAACAAAGGTTGCTGATTTCTGATTTGGTTGCACAGCTTTTCACAGCAACCATAGAATTATTACCATGTTGGAAGACCATTACGATTCAACAAAAATCACCGGGTTGAAAATAACGGCTCGTCCTTTGCTCTGTTTTTTTTCCACAAACGATTTCTCTTGCTATTCTCAAAGGCAGGAAAAAAAATTCTTCTCCAGGATTTTACTTTTTTTACAGACTAAATCCTGCACAAAGCTAGCGAAGTTGTTTCTCTTTTATTAGAACGAATATGTCAAATCTATAATCCCCATTTCGAAGTCTGCACCTTTCAACTCTGAAAATCAAAGCAGGCGAGCTGTTCGCCCGAGAAGCGTCAGAGGTAATGCACAGAGAAGAGCTCATTTCTCTGGTAGAATGAATTGTTTCCTCACGATTAGAAGAGTAATGCACATAGACAAAAAACTAGCTCCGATGCTGTGGCTCTGAAAGGAAGAGGAGAAACAGGTCGGAGCACAGAGAGGGAATTGGAGAGTTAACTGGCTGAGAGGCACAAAAATAAATGACAGAGGACAAGTGGACAGACATGATGGGTAAGTTGCTTAACATTGAGTATATGGTACTTCAGCTGCTTAAAATGATTGTAAACGCATTTCCTATAGCTCACGTATAAATGTGAAAGAAAGATAATTGTAAGAGAATATTTTAAGAAATACTTTTACATGTGATTAACCCTGTCTATGAAGATTATCGTTTGTAAAACTATATTGTTCTTCAGAATGGGATCAAGTCGTAGGAATGCAGTTGAAGCATTAGTCGTTTCAGCTTTGGAGAGGTTTCAAATTTCAGTGAAGTTGGAAGTCAAAGAAAACATTTTAAATGAAAAATCTCTTCATCTTAGAAATGTTCATGCCATTTCTAAGATGACACATTTCTGCTTTGTCTGTATGACCTGCTGCTGCATCACTGACAGCATCCTTTGTCCACACATGCTTCTCAAGGAAAAAAACAGATTATTTCTACTTGCTGCTTAAATATTGCAAATTAATGTGAATAATTATGACTATTGTGACATTAGGAATTCAGCATCCATTTCAGTGATACAGTGTGTATTATTCTCTTTGAAGACTGGCTGATTGTGGGCCTTGGTATTTATCATCAGTTGCATATTTAAAGTCTGAGGACATTAACTTGGACTGATCCTTGATATAAGAATAATTGACTAAGAATAATTGATAATTAACTGTTCTGATGCCGAACATGCACAAGGAACATGCCAAAGGACGTTTCATCAATGTGCATATTTGTGCTGAGAGAGTAGTTCTGCAGTTTTCATCTCAAGAAAAAAAGTACATTTCATCAGAAAAAGATTTTTTGAGATTTTAAAATAAATAACATCACACAAATTAGTTCTGATTTGTGTCTATTTCCTAACTTAAAATATGCATTCATGGATATTTGATATCATGGCTCAATCACCATTAATACATATCAAGATGAAAAGAAGGACGCAACGGGGAGGACAGAAACTGGAGATTACCGCTGCTGATGGAGGGAGAAAAACAACGTAAAAGTACCTCAAAGTGGGTGGTAATTTAAAGAAAGCAGACCAAACTGCCAATTCAAGGGAAATTATATCAGAAAACCTTTTTGAAAAAATATATAATTTCTTTTTGCCCCACATTGAAGAAAATAAATCCAAGAAAATATTTACCTCGAGGCCATTGGAATATAGTTTTTCATGAATATAAATATTACCCATGCGTTAGTAAAGCAATTATTTAATACAAACATGAATGATAAATACAGCAAAGGGCACCTTAATGCCTGAATGTCCTGCTGCATCATTCTATGGAGGCAGAATACACATTTGAATGTAACATTTTCAGATATGGGAGAGAGCGTCTTGTCCCCATTCATCACAGACAAAAAGTGTTTTACTCCGCATACTTCTGTGCTCTGAACCCAATAAGACAGAAGAGTTCACAACGCATTTTATTTTCTAATAAAACCCAAACAAAACTAAAGTTAACTGCAGTTTGATTGTTATAAAGTCCAGCAAGAAGGGAAAGTGAAAAAAAGGAGTTTAACACGAGGTAAAAAGCCGGCCGCTGGGAGGTCGTCACCGTCCAGCTGTCTCTCCTGGGCTCTTCCAACGTTCATAGACACCAACGCCTGTAGTTCCCACGTTCTACTCTCATTTTCCTGATGCTTTCCTTGCTTCGTTCCCTTGCGTTCACTCTGCTCCTGCCCTGCTTCCTCGTGCTGCAGTTTGTCTTATAAAGTTGCTGCGATAATTGGTGTCCAGCTGGGAGGGAGGGCAGAGACTGTGCTCTTTCAACAGTGTCGGCCAGTTCCGTGCTGCCAGCACTCCTGATTGGTCCCTGTAGGTTAAATAAGCCTCTCCAGGTGCAGGAGATCAGTGACTGCCTCCACTTCAGGGAGGTTAAACTAGTGTCCCATATATGCCTGGTAAATGCTAAAAACAATAGAACAAACGAACAAACCAAATCTACGCAGTAATACGGCTATTTCTCCTTCCGACGACAGGAGTGGTACTTTTCAAACTCATGGATCTTCCATGTTTCACTGATCGGGTGGATTGAATTTCAATCATCTGGTTAATTTAAGCTCGCTAATAGAACTTAGAACTAAATTGTTTTTTTCCACTTGTGTTGCTGTTTTTAGCTAGCTGGAACAGCTGTCCTGTAGCAAAACTACGAAAAATAAAACTCCTGCCTCGGGTAGAAACAAGTTAATTAACATAAAAGCAGAAAGACGAGATGCAGAATGGTTTGACGGATGAAGGAGTAACAGCAAAATCAACAACAACAAAATACCGCTGTTTCAGAATATGCTTACATTTAAGAGGTTTTCAGTTCAGTTACCATATGGGGTGAGGTTGCTTTGTGCCCAAAGCAAAAAGAAAGCATCTGTTGAGATTGTTGTTAAAGCAACTAGCCTAAAAAGATAATTGGATTTGAAGAGCTCTTAGTCCTGTATGAAGTTATATTGTTTGTTGCTTCATGTTCCCTCCACGTTGCCCACTCATTCTCCTGGCAGAGACTTCTCAGTCTGATGAACAGAGTCCTAATCTAAAGTAATCAAGGTTCTATGATGAGATTGGGTCATTTATTTAGTACTTAAGCACTTAACAGCATCCTATAAATCATTCAAACAACAGGTTCACCTGTCGATTAAGAAGGCACTGTATTCATTGAACTTTAAACGTGTCAATAGACTTTTTTTCTTGGACACACAGTAGGTCTCATTTTTCTAAATTACATGGAAAAAATGTCATTAGCTCTTCTTTGTATAATGTATTTTGTTAAAGTGAAGATTGCAGTACATTATCCCACCTTAAAATCTCTGGCGTGAGGTTATTTTATTCGCCATGGTCTTTTGTTTGAGCCTGTATTCATTCGGGGGAAGTCTTTTGTGCACCAACCTGATAATGCCTCATGCTCCTGTCGCTCTTTCCTTCTTCATTCCTGACAGCCTTCAGTTCTCCAGGTGCAGCTTTTATCAGAGCTGATCTGACTCTCGCTGGCTTCTCATCTGTTCTACTTTGACCTTGGACCCTGTTGTCTCACTCACAAAGAACAAAATTGTTAAAACCGCTTTGGTTTTAATCTTCCTATGTCCTAAAAAAGACTTTTAGATTTGTTATCGGCAGCAGACAGTTTCAGACTTTCTTAGGAGTGAAGATTTTTACAAAGAACAAGTAAAGAATGGGGGACAAATGTCCAGATGTGAAAAGTTGATACAGACGAATTCACGCAAACTGAATCTTGTAATTGCTGTCAAAAGGGACACATTTGGACTCTAATGGGGTAAATGAGGAATAACACCACTGTGTCTCTAAAAAACAGCGGTTAGGAAAACGTCCCGGCTAAATGTGGGGAGATTGTTTGTTTGCATTTCAAAATATAGCCGTTAAATGGTGGAGAGTTGATAGCAAAGGTCACAAGGACAGCCGGAAGAGTCGCTGGTTCAACATGCTCCACCCGGTGGAATTCTGCCTCCAAGATGATCACATGTGTGTATATTTCTTTTTCCAACACAGTTTATTTTGTAATGTGAATAGAATACTTTGCATTCTTCCTGAGGCCGAGCGCACCCTAGGCAGCAATCTTGAAACGGGGTAAAATATCCTTTGTAGGAAATGCCTGACATCACTCTAGATAACTTTGTTTATTCTAACAGAAGGGTTGGAAATAGTGGTGGTGACTTTTGCATTCATCTTACCTGACTACTATGGCCAAGAACTCTGAAAGCTTTTCCTCCTATTACAATGAATAGTGTCCTTTTCCCCCTAGCCTCATGAAAGCAGCAAGCGTCCTGCCTGTGCAGAGCTAGTGGCACACAATGCAGAATGTAGAAGCCGGACGAGGCTGCTTCCACTTGGCAATGGACCCTTTTGTTTATGGTGATGATTATATTATCAACTAATGAGGTTATGACTTATTGATGGGCAGCATGTTGATTAGTTGCTTAACATCAAGAGGGCCGTTAGTTTCTAACCTGATTATGGCGTGTTTGTGTGGAGCATGTTTTTTCTGTATTTACACGTGTTTCTTGCCACTTGTAGTTCAGGTTGGTTGACACTCCATTTTGCTCATGATATAAATTGGATGAATTTGGAAATCTATCGCAGGCCACACTCAATTAGAGTTGTAGATGGCAAGCTGGCCACTTGTCCTCACCACTGGAAAAGCAGGAGAGACAGCAGACCAACACATATCATACACTTATAGGCAGAGAACACGCAACCTTGCCTTGCCCAAAACGCACACAAAACTAATATATATATATATATATATATATATATATATATATATATATATATATATATATATTAGTTTTGTGTGCGTTTTGGGCAAGTATATATATATATGCCTGCCGTAATTAATCAGTGTTTTCCCTACCATTATAACAGTTAAATGAACTCAATAAATTCATTACATTCAATACATTCTTTTCTCTTGCACCTAATAAATGCATCAATTGCATTTCAAATCCGTGGATTTTTTTTGAGGTCGGATGCAGGATTTAGGTCAAAGCCCCAGGGTTTTGTACCTGAGAAAGAAGCACTAATTAGAGGGTCAAAAAGTGGAGTTTTCCAAGTCTTTGTGGGTAATCCAAAGGTGTTAACAGGCTGCAGCGTGTTATGTCTCTACGCTGGGCTATCTTACTAGACGTGCCTAGAAATCGTCTAAGGAGAGGCTTCCTAGAGGGTT
Source organism: Gasterosteus aculeatus (assembly GCF_964276395.1). NCBI lineage: Eukaryota > Metazoa > Chordata > Actinopteri > Perciformes > Gasterosteidae > Gasterosteus > Gasterosteus aculeatus. The sequence goes on along the minus strand of NC_135695.1, from coordinate 8,376,454 downwards.
CTTGATCAGATGCCCAAACCACTTATAAAGGCAGCTTTGGGAACAAAGTAGCAGCAGCTCAACTGAAAGATCCTCCCTCCATCTGTTAGGCTGAGCCGTTACAATATGAAGCAAACTCCTTTTTAGCCGCTTGAATCTGCAATCTAGATTCCAGATTCCTCCTCGACAATGTTTTTTTTTTTAATTATGACAATTTTAATACTTCAGTTTGTTTTAACAAAGTTGAAAAAACATTTACATTAATAGATAAAACATGTCTAGTATAGATACATTTTATGGTTCGTTATATACCACATCACTTATCTCTATCATTATGGAACATATTTACTACAGTAATATTTTACCAATGTAATATATAAGACGGTTTCCCCAACATTTTCCCTGACTGACCGATTTGTGTCATTCTCTCACAGACACATGCTTCACACAACCTGCTATTGCTTATTTTCACCACAACAACAATGAAAACATGTCTGCCATTCTCTGAATAATCATCTCAAAAAGAGGACTGAAATGTTTCTGCTTTGTGTGCATAAGAAAGCCTGGACTCACTATTGTGAGAATGACAGAGAGGGACACGGAGAAAAGAGCAAAAGAAGGATGGAGAAACAGCCTGAGAAAAACAGAGCTATAGTGGTGCAGACATGTGTCGCAGAGCAGACAATAAAGATTTTTGCAAAACGGGTGACACTGACAGCTTGTTACATTTGCATCTAACAGCTACAGGCACCAAATTAACTTAATAATGGCACGTTGTTCGACAACGTTCAATGGCTAGTTTTAGCAAGGTTTAGTTTGTCCCTAATTCATTTTCAATCAGGCTCTTTCAGCGGGAATTTTAAAATTCAAACGTTGTCATTATGATCCACGACCACATAAAATAAATGCTGAAACTTTTAGATTGTGTGATTGTAGAGTGGGAGACGTACTGACATGCAGACCAAACTATTTTAAAGATTCAGAATACTCTTTCAAATAATATTCAATATTCTACAACAGATACATAATGTCCTGTTGGCCCGTGCACGGAGCTATTTTGAGCTACAGCACTGATAATCCGTGTTATGGTAGACCAATAAGCTCAACAGAGTCGCTCTCATAGAAAGTAACACATTAAATCTAATGGCATTTGAAGGTCTACTGGGCAATCCAGAGTACTCCTTTGTGGGAAAGTTACCATACAAAGCTAACCAGTTTCAGGCAGTAACCATATATTTACTGCACAGCCATAAAATGGAGGGTTATTTTTGAAAATGTTCATCTTTCTTTTGGAAAGAAATCAAGTATTAATCATAAATGCAACAGCTCTTGCTGGGAGTTGCTCTTGAGTCGTCAAATGTGAAGTTGGTTCCCAGGATGAGTCTGAACAGACTTTGTTTACACACAATAATTGATTTCCCAGACCATATAATAAAAGGAAAAGGCCTTCAGCCATGACTACTATTACAAGTAATGTTGTATTCACTCAAAAATGGTGTGACTTTTACCCAAGCAAGAAGTCTTTTAATGAAGTATGAAACGAGATTCAACAGACTTCATTCAGGATCAGTTTGTGTCGCAAAAAAATGTTTAACTCTGGTTGTACTTGAGTACCTAGACATTTAAATGTGTATCTGAATAAATGAGGGTATAACAGGTTAAACAGAAACATGTTTAGCCATCTTTCCCTGGGTGCATTTATTAAACGTCAACGTATTTTGGCACTAATGTTAATTTTTGAATGTTTGAGGCTGACTTGGTTTAGAATTGCAGGAGATAAGAAGACAGGGAAACTCGCTTGCCGGGGAGGAATACGGCATTAGCGAGAGGGAAGACAGAGAGAACAGGAGCCTGCAGACAAACCCAGAGGCTGAAATAGTGTCTGTTGTTAGAGTGATAAGTCAGGCTGCCCCCGAGTCTGCTGATCCACTGCCGGCTTTGGCCGTTTGTCAGAGCTGACTTGAAACCCCCAGTGGCCATTGCACTCTGCTGTATGCAGCTTTGTACAAAGTAATAGACTGAACAAGTGAAATCATTATGGACAGTTCTGCTACTGTTAATGGCCAGCAGGTTCTGTATTTTTGCAAAAGAAGAAGTAAAGCAAGGCAAGTTTATCTTTTCAAAAACAAGGCAAATAAAAGTATATGAAAAACTACAGATCCAGAAATGTTAACTTGCCTGTTATTATAATATTTTATAATGGGTCTGGGAGTTTGTTCCAGATACGTGGAGCAGAATAACTGAACGCTGCTTCTGACTCTGGGAACAGAAAGGACACCCGTCCCAGACCACCTGGGGGGGCGAGATGGTTCGTAAGGGGGCAGCAGATCATAAATACATTTTGGGCTGAATCAATTCAGGACTTTAGAGTAGACTTTCCTATTGACTTTCTCATGGGCACACACTGAATCTCATCACCATCTTTCCAGTAATTTCTGACAACTACTTAATCATAATAAACACATTAGAATTGTAAATGTTAAAAATCTGCATATCAATGCATGAATTCATCGAGCAACTATTTGATTTGATGACGTTACATTTATTCACACATGCTCCGTGTTCTTTGGCCTGATTTTCTTACGTCCATATTTTATTCCTTTTAACTTTAAGGCAGTGTTTTTTGGATCTCAAGCCTACTTGACAAAGACATTGAGTGACGTGATTTACTTTTTGGTGTTATTGAGGACTCGAGCTGCAGCGTTCTGAATCAGCTGTAGTCATCTGATTGATCTTTTAAAGAGACCTATGCTCACAGCGTTAAAATGGTGCAGTCCACTGAAGATGAATGCATGTTTTTTCCAGATTCGCTGATATATTATTTAGGTGATGGTAGGCTGATTTTTTTTAGTGCTGATTACTTTCATGACTACACCTGCATCACTGGCTTGGTTTGTGATTTATAACAGCAGTGACTAAAGCTGAGTGCTGACTTTCGTCCTCCTCCCCGAAAAACAATTACTTCTGTATCATTTTTTTTAATTGAAAGTATTTGAAAAACATGAGAGAACCATAATACCCAACTCTTGTCTACCTTTTTGCATGAGTGTATTTATATGCATTTGTGGAAAAAGGTGAAAGCAATAAAAACAGAACGGGCACAATAGAGATGTAGAAATTATTCACTTGAAATGTATTTAAGAAACTTCCTTATCTTAAGGGACTGATTGGATTGTATTTTCATTTTATTTCGTGCACAATGCAGGAGTGTCGAATAAATATGTTAAAGATGTGGGGTGCACTTTGTAATGACCTGGCAATGACCTCAGTTCCTATTATTATTATTATTATTATAATCACACCAGTTTACAGTTCACTCTTAGGAGTAGTTAATTTTCCAGAGATCTTATTCTGATTCATTTAATTAAGCTGTCGAGTGTTCAATGATGGACTGTCCAGCAGAATGTCAACGCAAGTTCACAATGTTATCTTTGCCATTTGGGGAAGTTGGTTGCACAGGCCTTGGCTTGAATGCCTCTGTCAGCCTTAAACAACCTTGTAGTCTTTGTTTGATACGTCTGGATCCTGTCGTGTCTCAGCAGATGCATTAGATGCTTCTTCAATCTGTCTCTTCTTTGAAGGTACCCTAGTGAAGGTTTTTAATGAATAACAGTTACGATTATCATTCTGAACCACCAACCACGTGTTTTTCCCAGGTCAGACTTTGATGCTTGGAATAGAGATATTTAAATTCCCAAAGCAATCAGCAAGTAGCCCATTCCATTCAAAGAACTATAGACTCAGAGACTAAGTGAGAATCCAGATTAAAAGTGAGATGTCTATTGTCAGGCTGTCTCTATCATTGGAAATAGCTGTCAGTCCATCAGGAGCAGGTCTTTTAATGCTGAAAAGGAAAGTGGTTCGCCAAATTACCTTCACCAGGTGGGCTGCTATTAGAAGATGTAATGGATGAAGACAGCTGTGAGCTATAAAAGTTTTTATTTATTGAATACACCATTTGAATTTGAAGTTATTTGATATAATAATGATTAATCATTACAGTTTGTAAAGCTTATTAAAGCTTGTCGGAATTAAACTACTGTACTATGATTAATTCAATTTATTTACTGTAACATAATTAAGGCCTGCCCATAAGGGGTATGAAGAGAGATTTATGGGTACCAGACACAAAGGGGGGCCGGAAACTCAATGAAGGCATGAACAAAGACCAAATACCAGTATAGCAGGACTAGTAGTGACAATAGGAAAATAATAAATTCTACTCAAATGTTCTGGACGGTGTAATCTTCAATACATCATTTAACTATGATTGAAATGTCTAAATAAAAAATCTGTTAATTTCACTGAATTATACATTGATATTTAGGATTTTTAAATGATTGATTATGTTATTTATCATTTTACAGACAAGGTTACAGGACAACAGTGCTATAACTCCAGGCATTAACTACATGGATCAGAGATCTTAGTCTCTGCTTTAGTGGTTGAAAACACATTCTTCCTCATAGTTAAAGTTTATGTCTATATGTCTATTTTACAAATACAGTGCCTGTTATTTGACAGAATACAGCTCCATGGAAAGGAGACAGTTTTGGGTGCACGTCAACAACCGGCAAACAAGATACTGCAATGTGCCGCACCTTTCGTAAAAAGAAGACTATGCAGCAATTTCATTGTGCAGCAGAGCGTTTCCACGGACTCTTCTTAAAACAATGCGCCGAGTGTTACGTTAGCGCCACAAGCGCTGTCTTTAGCGGTCGTAATCAGCTTGGGCAGTCATGTAGCAGCCGAAACACAGTCCACCCGGGGCTGGTGTCAAAGTATAATCATAGCTCAGTTTTCCGGCCGTTTGTATCAGGTTTCAACTTTTGGGAATCTGCATTTCACTCGCTGCTGCTCGTTAGTAATAGAGAGTTTTAACTGACACTGTTGTCTCAAAAAGAGGCAGAAGAGTTAATACAAATTGAAATCCCCCCCCCCAGATGCTGATCTTTCCTAAAAAAATATATAATAAACAAAAACAAAAACTTTCTTAAACTTTACACATTTTCCACCCGTCGCCAAAAATAACCTCAATAATTAGCTTTGCAGCAAAACTAAGTTGCCTGATATCAGGCTTGTACCTTGCAGCAGAATTGACCCTGTAATTGCATTGACAACATCTGTGAGCACCGGACAGCCACAGAGCACAAAGCTAATTGGCTTTTGCCTCACCATTATCTTTTAAATACCAATCCAGATTGCAATCCTGTTAAGCTGATATCCAATACGGCTCTCCTTCAGTGTTGTTAACCTCTGGAATAAAGTGTCAAACCTGCCGGGTGGTGGACAATGTGAAGTCTCCATCTTGAGCATAGAACTTAAATACTTTACTGTATTGAGTTTTCGGAAACAAGTCAATCCCCTTTGGCTGCAGTACCTCCTCTACCTTGTGCGCCATTCCATCCTAAAGGTTGAGCACCTGGTAAAGGAATGCAGAGCGTAGACTGATATTAATGAGCAGAATTTGATCTGCATTTTCTTTTAGTGACCATCATACATGTTATCATCTTCCTCAGTTCTTTGGAGCTCCTTGAATTCAAACTCTTCAACGAAGAGATAAAACAGATTACCTCAACTTTGAGCGATCCGATCAGCATTCTCCTTTACCAAAACAATAATTTGTGTCTCAATTCAATATAATTACACGGTGAGTCTCAAAACTGTATTTGTATTTCGTTTTTGAACAAGCAAAGAAAACCTTGTTAAAACACAAAATTGTGTTTTTTTTGGGTTCCCTTTTTGTTGGTGGTTACCAGTAGTTAAAGTGGCTCATATTTTCCTCCCCTCTGAGTACTGAGTCTGCAACCTCGCAGCTGCAGCACGGACACCAGATGAATAGAGCCATTTCAGTTGTGCATGAATAATAAGACCATTTCATGAGATATCCTCTTAGATAATATTACAATCATCTTCACCAGAGCAACATATCAATCAGAGTTTTTTTTTTATTCATCAATATTACATATTGCCATATATTCGGATGACAAGTAGCACACTTACTGAAAAAGGGAGCTTTATCTTCATTAGCGGAATGTAACCTGCACCTTCTTCAAAGATTGGATAATGCAAGCTTTCTAGATCTGTTGGACTCTATAGGCGACAGTATTCAGTGAGTATGTATTATTGAAGTCCTGGAACCTGACCCACTGGCTGAAAAGTGGATGGGAAATCAACGCTTAGCTAACTTAAACCTTTTGTTGAATAATGTGGTGGGTGGTCCTTGTAAAGTGCTTTGGCGTTGCTCACAGCCAACTGACTTCTGACGCAATAAAGCATAAAACATGGTCCCTGAGTATAATTTAAATCTCATCAATAACACAAAGCGGAGCAGGCACATTGCCTAAAAGCCAATAACTGATGCCAGCACACCACGACCCTGTGCACTGAATGAGCGAATGGCGGTGGATGCCGCAGAGCCTTTTTGCCTGGTTTCTGGGTCAGGTGCTGGGAGCAGTGAGGTGCAAGGCTAATGGATGGAGTCTTCACAGCGGAATGAAGACGGAGAAGCTCGAGGCTTCGGGGCAGCTCTATTGCCTATTAGGGAGAACAAAGCGGGGGAGATGGAAATTGTTTGCCACCGATACAAAGAGTGATTGAAAGTGTGAGTGTTCTTTACAGTAACTATGAAAGCCATGCTAAAGTGTGAAATACTGTAGGCTGAAGGAGTGGGGAGGACAATTCTATGAGGAGTGGGTGTAATGTGGAGGTGTGGCCAACAGGTTGAATGGAAGAATCCATCAAACTCCTTTGCCTCTTCTGGTAAATGTGCAGTACGATTCAATGAATTGGAAAATTCATCCCTTTCTAAAATAAATGGCAACGCTGTACTGTGCTATTCTGTGCATGTTACATTTTCGTAATATAATGGTAAACGATTAAGAGAAAACATTCCAACTATCATCACAAATTTGCAGGTCCCTGCACTCTTATTTTTGTTTTCCTCATTCTCTCATGCGTTTACTGAGGAAACACCCCAGCACCAATCTTGCCAATTTTACCGTGGTGAAATGTTTGGAATGATTTCCTGATTAGCCCAAGCTGACGAGAGAATGTGCATGTCTTGTTTTAAATAAGTAAATTCAGAGTTTTGTCGAGCAGTGTAAAGTATATCTGCATGTGTGGGGTTAGCACTAGTTAGCTCGTTAGGTAGGTTTAATGCAGATATTTTGTGAATTCACCTGTTGATGATGTCTGTATTTAAATATGTTGATTATTCTGTTAAAGTATATATTGTGAATATATCAAATTCATTCCAGTAAATGCGTTTGAGGACAAAACCATCCAAAATCACATCAATTGATGAGACAAGGCAACTCGTAAAATACAAAAAAACGTACCTACATCATAAACTTCCCAGACGGCTCATGCTTTCTTGAATATCTGATTTTCATGAAGTCACTTGAGCAGAAAACGCTCTAGCGACATATCCTCCAAACTTAATTTATTTCCTTTTTAGAGTAGAGTTTTTTCTCTATTTACAGACTATCTAATACATTAACTTCAGTCAGATCAGTCAACTCTCTTGCATCTCTGAAGATGACAAGATTCATCTGTCCCGCTTGACTGGGGCTCCAGATTAAATTGCAGGCAACTCAGCAGGGCAATACGTTTTCAAAAGTACATGGCAGGCCACGACTCCTGAAATCATTAAGAATGAGTTTATCTCCATGCCTTTCCGGCTGCAGAGGCATCACAAAGTCTTGTTGTGCAGTTTGGCCGAGCATGTCACACCTGATCATTTTCAACTCACACTTTTTTGTTAATGCAACAACAACCTGTTGTGCCATCAACACACTGTAATTCTTACTTTCAGATCAGAATCAGGAGTTTATAGGCAGTACCAACTGGGTACGCTTCTTATTACTTATTTTAGAATCTTCATAAGATACAAACCCATATATTTTGAACAACTGTTTGAGTAGAGGAGGTGTGAGTGTCTGTGTTCTTTTTTTTTTTTTCACAGAAGATTTTCAGTTTAAGTCGATTGATTGTTTTTTAAAGTGTGTTTTTAAAACGCTCTTGGGACCAAATTTCCATGCTCATCACAAACCAATCTTATTCATGCATATGATCACGAGATCGGAAATTTAATTTTGTATCTTTGCTCGAAGAGTTAATTCCCATTTGAACTGTCCTCCGAGGTTGTGTTGATGAATTTTGACTGGTATCATTTGCTTAAGTTGAAGAGTTACCATATGTTGGAGACCGCATTTTCTTTTTCATATTGATGAGATGCTTTCACCTCATGTTTTCTTGTTTCACTAATTTGTTTGTGAGCAATAAACAAACCAGCAGATGTTTTTATTTTATTTTTCTAAAACAGACTTTCTCCACTGAGAAAGCAGACAAGAGGGTGTTTCCACACATTATGTTTGTTATTGAAAGGCAACTCCCCCTTAAACAAAAGCAGAATTCTGCACTTGGCATTTCCAAGATGAACTTGCAACTCTCTCAAGTCTCAGATTTCCAGCAACTGTGTGTAAATCCAATTATTTCTACCTCTACGAGAAACAATAGCCGAGCTGCAATTACTGTTGCTATTTCTTAAGGAAGCGTAAGAGTGAACGCAGGAATTTCGAGGCCGTCGGGATCTGCTAGACATCCACCACAAAACCTGGCTCTTTGATGCGTCTGCTCGTCCTGCACTGACATCTTTGGGAGTTCTGGCTAACAAGGAGTGTTTCTGGAGAAGGCCGAAAACAGAAAGGCTTAGAGTTTTCAATGCAGTATTCACCATCAAATGGTTAGAGCCTTGGGTGATATTGGATAGTGCGTGTGTTGTGTGTGAACAGCCGGTTATTACTGGTATGGTTAGGCTTATTGGAGGAATGCTCTAAGTAAATACATGAAGAGTACTTTTTGTTTGACACCCTGAGTGATGCATCTTTCAAGATGCTCAGACAGCTTGTTCATGAAGAGACCATAAAACTGTCTCACATTCTCAGGACATCAATGCCACATGCCACTGGCAATGGATGCTCCTTCAAGGTCAACTATTTGTCCAAGTATGTCTATAAATCTGAATTACCAGCACAGACTCAAATCAATTTTTTCACTTCATCTTAGTTATGTCATTTAAGTTCAATGAGCTGTATTGTTTATTAGGAAACATTTTGTAGTACAAACAAATAGCTGTTTTTAGCTCTGAATACTTTGAGGCCATATCTTAATTGAATTAAACCCATATTAAGCTTGTTTGATCCTTCAGGTCCAGTGAACATCTCCAAGAAAAAGTGTTTTCTTTTTCTCCCTGCCCAGAAGGAATCTATTTATCTGAATTTTGCAGATCATAATAGTTTAACCTTTCATGACGTTTGGGAAAGTACCAAAGGAAGCAGTCACCATTCACACTGCAGAGCCCTCTCTTTTTTCTTATTCTGGATGCTGGTGTTGGATTGGAAATGGCCTGAAGCAAAGAGAGGAAGGAAGGCACCTCTGAATGAGACAAGGGTATAATTATACTGGCTTACATTATCAGGTATTGCTACCATTGCAGCTATGTTGAGTATACCGATGGAATGATTGTATCCATCCCACATGGCTCTTAACATAATGCAGAGCACGTTTGTGACATAATCAATGAATCACCTCGTTGCCTTACTTGGTAGTTCTACACTAGAACACTCAGATTTCTTAAAAATGAACACGGTTTTACCACATTAGGAACATTATAAGTGAAAATCTAACTTTGATAACTCCCCACAATTTGACTTTCTTCTCACTGCTTGTGAGTTGTATGGCCAGATTACAATGTCCCTGTTAAGGGTTAGTAAACGTTCATCACACCAGTTTTATTTTCATAGTTTTCAACACCATTTATATTGCTAATACTTACATTGCACTGAAAATTCAATGGTGAATGTGAGAACCCAATAACTTTGCAAGGAAAAAACAGATGTGGTCAGAAAGTTAGACTATTGATCAACACACTAAATATTATGGTAATTGAATTCTTCTCATCGTATTCTGTTTAATGCCGTTGTCTCTTTGATCATCTGATCATATGGGTTTGTCTTTTTATAGTGAAGTTGCTGAAATCCACTGCATCTGTGAGATAAAAGTCAGTCACACAACTTTCTGTTCGGAACAAAATCAAAGGAAAGTGAGGATTTGCTCAACAAAGCATATGGTATGGGAATAGAGGAATATTGCGGTGACTAGAGTCCAGGTAACCTTGAGGTTGCCAAGCAACCACCGAAGAGCTGTAAATCTTCTGATCTAACTCTCCACACAAAAGCGTCTTTCACAAAATGTCTACTATTACATTCCCCCCCACATTCCTCTTTCCCTCTGAGGACTGCGCTATGTATTCTGATCTGGTGTATATTCCCAAAAAGCTTTAACACAAACCAATTGACACCCACTGAACCTCCAGTGGTGGCCTTGGGCATCTGGGCCAGCAGCAGTTGCCTGCTTTGTCTACTTGGTGATCCGGCCTCGGAGAGCCCAGCAAGTGTCCCAGAAATGAGGCCGAGGAAAATTTAAATGCAGACTGAATATAAGGCAGGTGTTTTAAGACACAACACACTGAGAAATCCTGTATTTCAAAGGTGGAAGCACAGTGGGGACTAAAAAGCCATGTCCTTGCTGAAAAGTGGGAGTGGAATGTAGAGTTTGGCCCCATTACCAATTTAAATGTTTTGTTTTACTGCTATAGATAATGCTCATTGATCTGTGAAATAATGAACTACCATTAGAAATGCCTTACACATGGTTCAGACTGCCTGAAACCTCAATCACTCATCTAAGAACCTAAAGCCCAAACGGTAATTTACATCACAATATAGCACATTGATTTAGGTGGAGAGGTGTGTAAAGATTCTTTGGATGCCCCCGAGTTTATAATACCAATTATGATTAAAACCGCCAACGAAATTTGATAGCAGTGAACTGAAAATCATGGCATTGATACTAATCAATGCTTTCATCTTTTAGAATTATATATTAGATGATCTGATCAAAGCAAGACGTCTGTCTCTCATAATGCCAATATACCAGGTCTGGGAATATGAGCTGCTTAGAGTGCCAAAATAATTAAAAGATATTTATCACTCTTGACTCTGAATACAGATCGTATCGTAGTACCTGAATAGATGTCTCAGCTACAAAATACAAAAGAGGGAGATGATAAAAGATACCTCTGAGGTAATTTATAGAAAAGGGAAATTGGTGAGGACTTGAAAATGAAAGTTTGATGATACAGTACTCATAAGTTCAAAAATATACATTCCAGGTGCAAATAAGGTGAGGCACAACATGATTATAAGTCCAATAAGATCATTCTCTCTTAGCCAAAGCTGCACTGCGTCAGGTGCCAAACTGATTCCTAAAGTCTCCTTGAACCTCATCCGACTCACTTATATCCTGATAAGTGCAGAGATTGATCCCAAGTTAATTTTCTCTCAGTCTTCACCCTTCCACCAATCCCTATAATTGCTGGAGGGGTAGAGAACTGTATTTGGACAACGTCCAGTCAGGCCACTCGAGATATCTCCCATTCCTTGCATTTTTAATGTGACCCTAGTCAGATTTTGTTGAGCCCTCGCATTAAGTCTGTTTGCTTTTATCAACACACACATTTAAATTATTGATTGTGTATAGAGGTCAACGAAGATGATGAATAGCTTTTACACCTAATCATTTCATACCAATGTTTTTTATCCTCATCATTAGCAAGCACAGGATAAAAATCCATACGAGCTCCAATTACATGTCAATCCTGATGCCGAGGTAAAGCGTGAACACAACAGGAAAAAAAGGGTTTTAAATTAGGAGGGTACATGCCCTACTGAAAAACAGGAATTCATCCACAAAATAATATCATGCCAATAGACAATGTCAGTCAGTTTTATTGCTATAACGTGTTGGAAAGGTATCTGAGGTCATAATATTTGTGTCACTTAAAATACTACTTGTTCAGTTTGTGCAGCCTGAATGATTTGAGAGCAGATGGAATTGGACAAACTAGTCAATGGTCACTGACTGTGTTCCCAGTGATTAAGCCACAATTTACATATTCTATTATATTGCCATTTGAAGACATAGTGTTGCTTTGAGGTGCACGGTTGTGCTCGATGAGCGTCCAGGATGTCCAGCTTGTGGCTGTAGATCGGGGGTTTAGTAAGGCTTTAATTATGGCCCTCAGCCTGCATCCGGGCACAATCCTTTTTGCCCGAGGTGGGGCCTAAAGCTTTTGTGGATAGTGTCCTTAGCCAGTAGTTCACCCTCCCCACACATTTGGGTTTACCAGGTGTGTACGGCAGTCTCCAACACAATCTGATCCAGCAGACAAAGAGTTCCTTATCCGTTGCTCTGCTCCTGTCTTCATCATAGTTTCCAAGACAAATGGCCGCAGACCCGACGATATCATCATCAATTCAATTACAGCTATTTGGCTGAGGGTGTTCGGATGAAATATAAACTTCAACCGACACTCAAAGACTTTTTGTTACCGCCGATCAATGACTAGCACAGACGTAGAGAAGAATTTAGAAAGCCCCACTCGTTTTTAGATCAGGCCCGTCCCCCAATCATTGGACCTAAGGGTCTGTTTTTTTGCCCCTTCTCCGAAAATGGCAAACCAATGACAAAAAAAGTCTAATAACTACTCTTTTTTTGTCTGTCTCTGATATCGGGAACCCGCTGTTCTGATGGGTAAAAATCAGTTTATATGTTAAATGGTGAACAATGGGCAGGATAGGAATAAGGACGCCACTGGAACAATAAACAGGAATACGGATGCCACCGGAACATTAAAGTGGTGTACGAACACACATCGGCTCGCGGAGGTTTCGGTCCACCAACAGCAGCTCACCGAGCAGTGGGCCCAACGACAACACCAAACCGAGCAAGAACTGGCCACCCTTCGAGCCGCGGTGGGTGGAGCAGCACCAGTACCCACCCCCCGAGCACACGCCCACCAGCTTCTCACAAAGCTCACGGACCAGGATGATGTGGAGGCTTGCCTACACACCTTTGAAGTAATAGCGACCCGTGAACTTTGGGAGAAGTCGGCGTGGGCCCAGATTCTAGCCCCCTACCTGACGGGAGAAGCCCAGCGAGCCTATTATTCCCTCCAACCCCTGCGAGTGAGGATTACGACACCGTAAAGGCGGAAGTCCTGGGCCGGGTGGGGTTATCACCGGTTTGAGCAGCTCAGTTGTTTCACCTGTGGAGGTACGAGGAGAACCTCCCGATCCGGGGACAGACAGCCAAGCTGCCCGTCTTGCCCACCTCTGGCTTCTCGCCTGTGCAGCAGGTAGCAGATCGGGTGATTATGGACCATCTCTTACACGCCCTTCCCCGACGGCTCCGGGGCCCAGATGGCATGAAAGGACCCACCACCCTGGGGGAGTTGGTGGATGCGGTGGAGCTCGCAGAAGCCACCTGGGTGAAAGACGATCGAGAGAGAGAGCCCCCACTGTCACAGAGGGGGAATACCCCGTGGCGGTTGCCGGAGGGTGCCTCGCGACCTGGGGGCCGACCCCCGATCCCTTCGCCAGCAGATGAGCCCATGCCCACCGAGCCGGCCGCTCGGGCCTGGTGGGCTGGCTGCATCCTTCACTGCGAAACCCCACCGGGAGCCCCGATGACGACGGTAACCCTCGGAGGGGAAAGGGTCCAGGCGGTAGTGGACTCCGGCAGCGCGGTGACCCAAGGTGTTACCCCCAGAACCCTACCGCAAGGCCTCCATCCCGATCACCTGCGTACACGGCGACACCCGGAGCTTGCCGGCCAGGAAGGCTATCCTTGAGACACCCCATGGTACCTGGCCCTGGAGGTCGTCGCAGATCTGCTGGTACCCCTCCTACTGCGCCAGAATTGACCGGGAATGGAGCAGCAGCTCACCGGGACCCCGCAAACCCCCAGCTCAACCTCGGGACGCCGACGAAGCCCACGGAAGCGAAGGGATCGGAGAGCGGTATTCCTGGCCTCGGACAGCGACAGAGCGGGTGAGTCTAACCTGGCAACAGCTAACGGGTTTGTTGATCTTGTCCAACAGATCTCTACAGGCGGATCCTTTGGCCGTGAGCAGAGGGAGGATGACCCGACAACCCGGACCTCACCCCCTCCCCTACTTTGTCGTGAAAGAGGGTCCGCTAAACTGCATCGCCGAACGACAGGGGGAGGAAAGATGCCTCTTAGTGGTACCGAGAGGGAAAACTGCCGTCGTCCTGGAACTGGCGCACGCCCACCCAATGGCCGGCCACCTCGGGGTCCAGAACACGGTCCAAAAGATCCGGGATCGCTTCCATTAGCCTGGCCTCGAGGGAGATGTGAAAAGGTTCGGTGCTGTATACCCTACCTGCCAACGTACCGGTCCACCCCCAGCCCGCTCGTTCCACTGCCCATCATCGAGGTGATGAGGTGCCCTGAACGCATCAGGATGGACCTGGTAGGGCCGCTACGATGGCCCGAGGCCATGAGTACATACTCGTCGTAGTGGATTATGCCACCCGGTACCCGGAAGGCGTCCGACTTCAAAAAGCCACCCCTAAGAACATCGCCCGGGAGATCTTCATGTTGTTCAGCCGGGTCGGCATCCCGGCCGAAATCCTGACCGACCAGTGCACCCCATTCAGTTTACTATCCCCAGACGGACGGCCTGGTCGAGCGCTTTAACCAAACCCTGAAAAGGATGTTGAAGCGAGTCGTGGCAGAGGACGGGCGCGACTGGGATCTCCTCATCCCCTATGTGCTGTTCGGCGTCCGTGAGGTCCCCCAAGCATCCACAGGATTCACCCCTTTTGAACTCCTCTTCGGCAGGCAACCACGTGGACTCCTGGACGTCGCCAGGGACGCCTGGGAACGGCAGACCCCAAGCCCGCAACGCACGGTGATCGAGCATGTGGAGATGCGAGCCCGGATGGATCGGGTCATGCCTCTAGTGAAAAAGCATCTGGAAGAGGCACAACGCGCTCGACGCCTCATGTACGACCGGCCCGTTCAGCCTCGGACTTTCCTCCCGGGGGACAGAGTGCTAGTCTTGGTGCCCTCCTCGGCCTGAAAGTTCCTCGCCTCCTTGCAAGGCCCCTACACCGTGGTGGAACAAGTTGGGCCAGTCAACTACCGGCTTCGGCAGCCGGGATACCGGAAGGACCACCAAATCTACCATGTAAACCTGCTGAAGAGGTGGATCCCGGGACCGCAAGACCAGCTCGCTGCCTGGGCCGATAAAGAACCCCCTGTGGTCGACATGGGAGAGCAGCTGTCCCCTGTACAGAAGACGGAGCTCGAAACCCTGGTGAGTCAGTTCAGAGATGTGTTCTGTACACAGCCCGGGCAGACTACCGTCATACAACATGAAATCCGCACCCCATCCAGAGTCGTTGTGTGACAGCGGCCTTACCGGGTGCCAGAGGCTCGCCGGACGGCCATAGAGGAGGAAGTATAAAGGAGCTCAGTCATCGAGCCCTCCCAAAGCCCTTGGTCCAGCCCGGTGGTGATGGTACCAAAATCGGACAGCACACTCCGGTTTTGTAACGACTTCCGATGCCTTAACGAAGTCTCTGTGTTAGACAGCTACCCATGCCCCGAGTGGATGAACTCCTTGACCGGTTGGGGAGGGCTCGCTTCATCTCAACTCTGGACCTCACCAAGGGGTACTGGCAGGTCCCCCCTCTCGCTGGAGTCTCTGGAAAAAACGGCCTTCAGCACTCCCAGTGGCCACTGGCACTACCGGGCGCCCGCCACCTTCCAGAGGATGATGGACGTCCTGTTGCGACCACACCAGGCGTACGCTGCCGCCTACCTGGACGACCACCACCTGGGGGGACCATCTGGCCTGTCTTCGAAAGGTGTTGATGGAGCTCCACCGGGCTGGGCTCATTGTAAACCCCCAGAAGTGCCACCTCGGCCTGGCAGAAGTCAAGTACCTCAGATACCGGGTAGGTAGGGGTCAATTAAAGCCCAAACCAAAGAAGGTAGTGGCGTTCCGCAAGGCACCCCGCCCTCAAACCAAGACGCAGGTACGGCCTTTCTGGGGTTAGCAGGATATTACCGTTGCTTCATCCCTAACTTCTCCTCTGTAGCCAGTCTCCTAACAGACCTGACCAGAAAAGGACGACCCGAGACAATGGCTTGGAGTTCCGAGGCGGAAAAGGCGTTCCAGAACCTGAAGCAAGCCCTCACCTCCTCGCCGGTCCTGCATGCCCCGGACTTTACTTGCCCGTACGTCGTCCAGACCGACGCCTCCGATACCGGAGTGTGGTGAGTCACCTGAGGCTCGCAATCAGGCGCCATGGAAACTGGCCACACCACAATCACGGGTTGAGCGCTGGCAGCTGGTGCCACTTAACCCAACCCCATTTAAGCGGCAACACCAAACCGGGGAGACGAGTGAGAGACGTTTTCTAACCCCTCTTGTTTTGTCTCCAGAGACCAGCGCCTGACGCTCAGCCCACACTACGTGGAAGCCCGAGGTCGTCGTTGACCCCACAGGCCACCTGATGACCGACCACAAGCGGAGCACTATTGTCCTCTTGCATATGTGTTGGACACCGCATTGTTTGGTATTGTGGACAAATGTCAATAAACCCTGTCGGCGAACTAATTACACTCTCCGTGTTGTAGCATGCTGACTCCTCCCGTGACAATATTATATATATATATATATATAAAAAAGTATAAATCTGTGTTCGCTAAGTTTGACAATACAAATGTCATCAATAATAATACACTGATTAAATTATCCCATCGGATGAATCCTCCTCTTCATAAATGTTTGATGCAGACTTTTCTAGCAGCCATGGGATAACCTTTCCCTTTATATGGAGAAACCATTAATTACTGCGAATGAAAGGAACAGTCATGGATGTCTTATTCATTCATCTTCATATATTATGTGTCACAAAGATTTTTACCCAGCAGAAAAGAGGGTTTCCGTGTGAGTCAAAAGTTTGTAGGTGTTGGGCCCTCACGATCATGCAGCCTGCAGAATAAAGGGTACAACAAGAAGATGCAGGAGGACACGTATGTTAGAGCCGTACACCGCTGGTCGCGTGCCCCCTCTGAGCACCTGACTCCCCCTCAAGAACAAAGGAGAGGTGTGCAAACGCCCCGAGTTTCACTTACTGAAACAGCGCAAACAGCAACGAAGTTTGGTCTACAGTTTTGTCTTCGCTGGACGAACAAAGACTGTTTTGTTTCATTTTGTTCCCGTTTGCTTTTTTTGTTTTGTTTTGGATCCTGAAGGAGATAACGAATCCAGTGGTCAGTCCTTTTTTGTCAACAAGAGAACCTATGGACATACACATTTGTGCTTTAATACTTTTATAAGTTGCTTATATTGTGCTGTTGAGGGGGTAGAACATACTGTTAATAGATACTCAGAGATGGTTAGACCTCCGAACCATCTCCAACTCTGTGTAAAGAACTCCATCCATTCAGCTGAACTATTTCCTTGTATCTGTTAAATGAAATTCGTAAAGAGAGTTGAGTTTTTGCATCATTGATATTTCTCCCGGGGAATTTCCATCATCTGTTTTGTTAGCAAACATAAGATAGGATATCATTTTAAATGTTAAATGTCAGAAACAGGAATAAATAGATCCATATGTCCCCCTTTCTGTAAGTTGCTGTAGCCCCGGTAACCCCGGTCTGATCATTGTTTTTCAGTATAGCTTTTGCTTACAAGCCTTGAATTATAAAGAACAAAGGTAGAATATGAAAGTAGAGAATTACCCTGATGTCAAGGTAACCTCGGCAGCGTGATCAAAGCATCCCTTGTTCACTTTCATTTTAGCCCAGATGTGTTAAAAGGTTTTGCATAATCACTGAGCACCAAAGCCCAGTTGGAGGGGCAGGATTCTCACTAGATCTCTGTACTTGGAATATGTTCCTCCCACCTTGGGTAGCCCAACCCACGCTTCGGCTGAAATAATAAAACAATTGATAAGGTCATTTGGGAGTGTTTAGTCACCGCTGAACAGCTTTAGTAGGTTGGAGAAATAGAACTGTCTTGCAGAGGCAAGGCAGCGTATCGGAGTGCACCAGCAGTCAAAGCGAGCTCAGGCGAGACGAGCTGTAAGTGGATCCTCCACCTGATGTCCGCATCAGTTTCATCTGACTGATTCCTGCCTCCATTGGTCCCAGTTGACAGGCTGAGGAGGCGAAGGGGCCACTTGCTCATCGCTTCCAGATGGCCATCACCAATTCACACTCCGGGAGCGCTTTTTTGTGTTCTACTTCCTGGTGATTCATCAACTGCCAGAGCTGTTGCTTCTCATGCTCAATGCTGTGATTGTGGGAGGTGTATTTTTCAGCAGATTCAGCAGCTCATTGACGTCATCAGCTACAAACAAGTCGTTTCTTGTGGGAGCAGCCGTTAACGGGACGCTGCCCTAAAAGTAACTTGTATTCCTAAAAAGCAACATGGGGTGTTATGTTTGTGACAGTAACAAAAAATTGCTTCCGGGCTTTAACTCCTATGGGTTTGGCATCGGTAATAGCGTTGCTTTTCTAAAGGTACAATATTCCATATTGGTCTGAGGGACAGACTTTTTGAATCAAGCGCACTGGAAAATAAACCTCGTAAATAGGTCTTGTTGTGCCTGGAGTTACCTGTCGTTCCGTCTTTCCTCTCCTGTCAGCTCGAGGTGACACATTTCTACAGATCAATTTTACATGGCGTGTCAGGCAGAAAGAAATTAGATGCCAGGAGTGTAGTTTGGGTTTCCACAAGGGGGAGATTGATATACATTTCTAAATTGCCTTGTGTGCTTTTCAACTTCTTCCTGTCACTCAACCCACTCCATGCTTCGCTTCGTAGATCCAGCTCGCTCTTCCTTTTTGCAACCAGAGAAACACGTATTTTCTATTTCTATTATATTGTTTCTTATAGTGTAAAGGAAAGTATGGCATTTCAAGTGCAGTGGCTGAGGTGGTGAAGGAGAGGGTCCACAGTTCTCATAAGCAAGCTGCTATGACGAGCTGCCATAGCTGTCGGGGGGCTGTGAGGGATCTAATGCCAAGGTAAGGCAAATTCCTCCTCATTCGGTCCTAATGGGGCTGTCAGGCCTTCAGAACAGGGAGCGAATCTAGTGAATCTAGCTCTCTTCATGACTACCGCACGGAGGCTACCTCACGTCACATGCAACACAGGGCCCACAAAGAACCCATGACAGGCTTCACTGTAATGCAACGAGTGAGTCTGTACCGGAGTTGAAAATGCCCAAGGCCAGCAGTGTATCTCGTTCAATACCAACTGTAAGGGCTTGTTATAACAGTCACACTCTTCAGCTTTCACTCTTGTTTGCTTCCCTGTTGTGCTTCTGTTGGTTATCTCCTATGTTTTTAAATGGACAAAGCCGGCATTGGGTAATTATTTAGTATATTGATTCAGGTCATGCTTATTTAATCAAACTCCCAAATCTAAACTCTTAAAGTCCGCTTTTAATAATGACCATTTCACTGATAGCCTTTCCATGTGTTTACTATCAATGATTACATATTTCACTGGTAACTGGTTAGGTTTGTACCTACTGAGTACCAAGCAAGCCATTCTTAGCAATAAAAAAAAACTAAATGTATAACACAGAACAAATCATCCGATCTTGAGTTTTATATAATCTGTTGACTGTCATCTTCTACATACAGGTAGTGCAGGACTCTCAACCTTAATTGTGTTACTTGGAAGAACGAAAAAGTGTTATATGATGGCTCATTGTTATCGATGTAAACCGCCTCACAGCCCAGCCCAGCTCAGATCCCTGACAATTGACACAAATGCCCAAACATGTCCCTCTCTAAAAGGGGCCGTTCTGTTTGGGCCATGGCCGGTCACGGCACTGCAATAAATAATATCCTGTGGGACTTAACCCTTGAAATGCCAGTGCTTGTTTTGCTTTCATTGTTATTTTACGCATTCGCTTTAATTTGACGTGTTCTCTCTCGTCTTTGTTTGTATTGCTGGTGTCTGGTGTGTTTGTCTTATGGGCATATTTGTATTCCTGTGTCAGAAAGTTGCTTTGTGAGATACAAATGTGACATTTTCATGTGTTCATAATGAAAACTAAAGGTGGAGACTGATACTTAGCATAACCCCTACAGCCCCATTTTCATAAGAGCTGCTTTGGATGACTGCAATTTGAAACCGCAGATCATTTGTATTTGACTGAGCACATTGGGCACTACAATCTGTGTGTGCGACTCTTTTGATGTGCCTTGTTTGATTACCACAACCACTCATGCATCTCTTCATCTGAGATGAGTAATCCACTTTTAGTTGTCTTCCATCTACGTCCAGCATTTATGTAATAGTGGAATTATACAAATTACACAAGAAGTTAGAACCTGTGAAGTTTGATCTATTTGCAGTGTAAACATAATATACTGCTACATTAAGTGGCTATTTGATTTCCTGTGGTTATTGCTCTGTATATTCATCATGAAGCCCCTCAACACATGAAAAGAGTTGATAAGTGAAGAGTCATGTTCATTTTCACTTTCTACAAGATTTTTTGCCACTGGGATGCATCTTTAAACCCAACGGACATCAGATTGTAAACTCATTTTCCGGTTGAGGCTGAATTTCCCTTTTTGGTGTGCATTATTGATCCAAAAGGGGAACGCATCCAGTTAAAGTTGTAAAGGGTAAAGTTTCCCGCTCATTCTAGAAAAACCCTCACTGTTGAATAGAGCTCATGATGAAACAAGGGAAAGACAAACATAATGTTTAGGGCTCACGTTGTGACAGCTTAGCTCATGCAACAGTGAAATTGAGAGAGGATTCAATTAGTTTACTTCAACGCTGTACTGTATGCATAATTGCAGAGTTTATATGCAGCTCAACCTTCCAGAAAATGATTTCTTACAAAACATCAGTGAGGGAGCCGTTTGGTACAAAGTTTAGTTTGCTGTGGATGTAAAAGGCCACAGGCAATGAGTCTCTGCACGCTGTAGGTCGTGTTCATTGTCACACTCTTCTGAGACATGAGTTTTAGCTCACAGATTGAAGACATGATCAGTCTCTTTAATCCAAATGTTACATCAAATTTCTGTTAATCTATTCACATTCTACTTAAAAATGTCAACCTGCTCGTTACTCATTGGTGTGCAACAGGCAGACACTGCCTGCAAATTGATAAATTAATTCCGTGCTAGAAAAATATCACCATGTAAAATGGAATCATCTATTTTTGCTGTTTATGGACGAGCGGTATAAAAGTGCTAAGCCCATATCTATGTGTCTGTCATTGAGGAACTCACAATGCAAAGCCCAGGATGAAATATATGGGGACTTGAAGCGAGCCAGCCATTTTGGAAATGATGTGAAAAACAAACAAAAGCAGCTCAGAATAAGCGGCAACACAAGATCCAAAGCAGCTTTGCAGGAGATTAGCAGCATAGACAGAAAACCTAAAGCATATACAGCAAGTGGTGATAACGTTTCTCCCGGACTGCATTGCCTTGATAGACCCAACCGTAAATTGGTAGGAATGTACAATCAAGAAATACACCTGTTTGGATAAATGAGATTGTTATATTAGATTAACAGGGAACTAAATTCCTTTGTGCCTTTAATGAACTCTAAAAGCTTACTGTACATGTAAATACATACTTTGCCGTTTTATTCCTTTTAAACTGCTTTACATATTTTAGATGTATTGATGATCTTTAGGGTCTGATATTTGTCTGGTGCCAAGTGAAGCATGTTAGAAACATCCGACTTGGTTAAAAAACTGTTCTGTAAACCAAAATAAAATGCAAGCAAACTGAAAACAGACACACGCATATCTGTATTCCTCTTACGTCGGAATACGCCAACATTCCGTGTAACATGGTTCGTAAGCTGGAACGATGTCTGGAGCGTCACCAAAACCATGTAAGGATGAGCCAATTCAACTTAGCTGGCAAAGAGAACGCAATGTATTTGGCCACACTAAGCAATTAGACAACCCTGGTTTAGTGTGTTAATGTGCATTTTTACGTACGTGTAGTCTGGTGTGTTTGTGGAGGGTTGCTGCTCTGTGCCTTGCAAAAGAAGTATAAATGAAACACCCGTCCTCAAAGGACATTTTTTCTTTTACCAGATTGCCAAGTCCTACCCCTGAGATCCACCACTCACACTCAGAGGTTTAAATGGCATTCAATCAAAGGCTAATACTGCCAGAAATGTCTTCCCAATGTTTATATTAGCTTATATTAGGAAATCTGTCTTGTGACGTGGGAAAATATCACGCAGAGTGCTGGATGTGGAGTGCGGTGAGAGGACACGTGACAGGCCTTACAACCAGCAATGAATAAAATAATTTTTTCCTGCAAATATTAAAATTCACAGTGGCTAATCTTTAAATTCCACCACACATGCTCCGTTAAAGGTCAATGTGATATAATAATTGTAATGATCATTTCCAATATGTATTCACGAATGCTCACACTCCCACCTATCGCCCGACCTTATCTGGAATTTCAAAAAAAACAACTGACACTCGCTGATACTGCTGACACGTCGGGGCAAGGAATATGGGTGAGACAGCCCCAATATCTGGTGGATGTTGGCTCACTCGTGTCTTTAGACGGAGGTGAATCTGCAGCTGCCTCGTTTATATTGGGCAAAGAGCGTGCTGTGCATAAGTAAAAAAAGACCCTAGAGTAACACCAGCTGTACACAACACATGTCCCATTCCACGTACACAACATGCATCTGAAAAACAACACTTTCACTTGGAATATAAAACTTGTATTTGGGCGAGAGTGCACTTACTCAGCCATTTTACTTACTCGTCAGCCATTTACTGCACATCCTTCATGGGGATTGTCATGCATTTATCACCAGGCTGTTTCTGTGTTGATGTACTCACCACGAGGGTCCTCAGATCGAAGTCCTCACACTTTCTTTGTGAAATTGCATGTGCTACTTGTTTCTGCACAGGTTAATACTCCAGATGCAAAATGTTCTCTAACACCGAAAAAAAGAAAATAATAAAAAGGCTGGGTAACGGTTGTTGGTCTTTGCCCTTAATATCACAGAAGGTCTACATGTGTAAACATTTAAGATATGTCAGTTAAATTGGTGCGATCTTTTGAGAAAAAATACATTCAAATGTGTTCTGCACGGCCAGAATTCTTTTCACACCATGTTCTCCAGTCATGTTTGCTAAAATGACTTTCTTGTTATGGAATTGTTATGGAATTCCACAGCATATGATCACGAGATCACATGTCAATGGTGTAAACTGCATCTTCGGTGTACGATGACTTACAAGATAGTTCCAAAAATTGTTGTATTGTAAAGACAGAAGAGATTCAATGAATGGTACGTCTGTTTGTGAAGCCCCAGGCCCCGCCATCTGCGCGTTAATGTTGGATTCTTCTAGCTTATGTCCATAACTCATATTTTTGGACTCTGTCGAGCTGTCGGATAGACCAAGGGCCAAGATGCCGAGATGGGATGAGGCCAATCCCCCTTTTGGGAGTCCAGACATTAGTGGTGGTGGCGAATAAGTTTGCTCCACTCCCGTGATATGCCGTTTTTTTTTTGCTGATTCAGGGGCCGTGCTCAAATAAGAACTGACCGCAACAGAGTGGAGAACAGCTTTTAACGTCAGACATCACCAATGCCATTAGTTTACTGAAACGGTGTCCATGACTGGTTGGCTAGTACTGAAGGAGCACCGCCCCCAGTCAGCTGATGGCGCACCCAATAGAGAGAGAGGAGGCCGCTGGGAGAGGCAAAGGATTCTCTCGGCGTCGTGACTGAATTTACGCTTCCTGAGCTTCATTTTTTGTCTGCAGGTTGTTGTATTTATCTGCTATTACATCAGAGTTATTGACAGTAGGAGTAAGAGAAGTAAGGGCAGTAGGAGCTGTAAGGAAAAAAAGTGCAGCACTGAAATTTCATATTCTATTTTAACGAGTATGTGGTGCTGCAACAGCTTAGATCTGTGTGTAAAAAGTAATGAGTCCGCATGGGCTGCGTATCTGGAGCCGTCCTCTCTCACACCAGCTGGTAGATGTAATTAATATGTAAAGAAACCTGTTCATGGCATAACATGATCACCTTCCTGTCAAAAAATCATTTACATAAATAGTTATTTTCTCCCCAGCTGCCTGCCCGCTGAGCTGAGAAGAAACACTGAGGCAATACAGGAATCGCGGGAAGTATTATTTTTATAGTATTATACATATTCGCTTTTTTTAACCTCTTTTAATGTTTGAAAGTGCATTGTTTTTCACCGGCATCATTTTTTATGCATTTTCATTCACTTATTCAAATGGATTAGATACATATTAATGGTATTCTATTTACTGTTTGCCCCTGGGAGCAATTTTTTTGATGCTCTTATGCAAAAACATTGATAACTCTTCCTCCAAGTAACTTCTAAATTACCACGCCCTGGAACCTCAGTATTGAATTTAATAAGCATGATCAGCGTTATGGAAAAAATCCTTCTGAATAGTTTGTGTGATTTATTTACATATTTACTCATATTTTACGTGAGAGTAAATAAACTTCTGGAAATTCAGCCAATAAATAATATTAGCTAATCCTCAAAAGGCTCACTCTAAATTACAACTGAAAAGACTGAAACCGTTGACAGGTAACAGAAGTGTCAAGTAAAACAAACCAAAATGTCTCCTATCTAATAAAGACATGAGTGATTCAGTGGGAAAAAAACAACAAATCCCAAGCGACAATTTGTTCTTTCATTCCGTTTATTCATACATTCCCTTGTTGAGACTTATGGAGATGTTAGTTTCTGGCACTTCCAAAAGCCCATCCAATGAGAAGCTGAGCTTGGCACCACTTCCTGTGGTAATCCTGCTTTGAATGCCAAAGGAACATGATGGGAGGTGGATGCCTGCGTAGTATACCAGAGGGGAAGATATAAGTTATGCTTGGCAGGACAGCTGGGAGAAACGCTTTGTCTCCACTCTGTGCTTTAGGTAGCTCTTTGGATCTGATGATGAACAGGCTCTGGTTGGCACAGGGTAGTTTTGGAGTTAATGTTGAAAAATATCAAGGGACACACAACAAAGTCAGTTTTATAGTGTGCTTCTGTTTCCTTTGCTTCCGTTGGGTTCATTGCGCACCTTTACCATGGGGTTTGTAACAAAGGCAGATTTGCGACCTTCAGTGCTGCTAAAGGATCAAA
This sequence comes from Gasterosteus aculeatus, assembly GCF_964276395.1. Taxonomy (NCBI): domain Eukaryota; kingdom Metazoa; phylum Chordata; class Actinopteri; order Perciformes; family Gasterosteidae; genus Gasterosteus; species Gasterosteus aculeatus. Next base: position 8,351,375 of record NC_135695.1, on the reverse strand, counting down.
AACCCCACAGCAATGTTGATTCACACTTATGGGGGATTTCTCTGTAAAAATGTACATGTGGTCTGAGATGATCAAGACCAGTACTCTCTTCCAGACATACCCCTCTCCTCACCCTCTGCCCATTTTCTTCAGAACAATTTCTGCCGTGGAGGGAACCGCGGATGGTATTAACTAACACGCTACGAGATTGCATAATAACAACTGTATTGCTAGATTGACCCAAACAAATGGACTTGTGTCTAGCAAAATTCAAGTCGTCGATCACAATTCATGAATTATCTTACTAATAAGATAATTATTCATTATTTTCACAATAGCCAGTAACCAGACACGCTCCTAAACCGCGCACGACACATTTGCAACCAGCCTAAAACAATAAATGTACTGCCGTTGTCATTGTAGAGGTTATATCATGCATCTGTCCTGCATCCTCAGGACCAAAAGATGCAGTGTCATTAAAGGGCACGGACGATGTGTGGCGGCCATTTTGCATTGTAATTCAGTTATCAAGCTCCTCTTGTGTGAGGTTAGACTGAACCAGCCCTTAGATAAACGGTTGTGACCTACACTTCCAGCTCATCTCTCTCCCCTCTCTCTCCATTTATATGAATTCTCATCTCATTAATGCACATCACTAATTCAGTTTCAGCTGACAACATCTTCTGCTATCATTATTCATATTGATCATATTACTATTACTGTCAGCATAAACCAACATTACCAACATTGCTTGTTTCCTGAGGTCTTTGTGCCTTCCCTCCTCACAGGTTTCTGTTTCTGGTTGTTGTATCTGATGGTGGTTGTCGCTGCAGTGGTCCTGCCGTACACCTGGCTTACTACTCGCAACATTTTTTGTCGTATGACTATAAGCTATTGTTCATTTTATGTTTTTCATTCTGTACACATGGCATGCATTGCAGTCCATCCCAGGGGAGGGATCCTTCCTGCCGCTCTCCCTGAGGTTGTCTTTTTTCTCCCCATTGAAGGTTTGTCCTGTGCCGATGTGATGGTTTTGGTGACTGGGGACTTTGCATGTGTGCAGACTGTAAAGCACTCTGAGGCAAATTTGTGATTTGCAACTACAAAATAAAATGAATTAAATTGAATTAATAGATCAAACTGCAGTAAGACGACCATACTTACAACTTTCCCAATCCTCACCAGCTCGATTAGAGTCATGGCCTGAGGACTTCGCAAGCTTGTATCAACGGATAGTTATAGCGCCAACTACTGACACTCCAAAACCCAAACTCATCAAAACGGTTTTTGGGCACTCTATCCGAAAAACCGACTTGCCTCATCTAGACATGTGCCTTGTAAAAATAAAAATAAGATAACAATAGTTTTCAAATCTTGCTTGCACGTCGACTTTTCATCAACAGTACAGGGAATTATTCATGCTTGTTCCAGAGCCAAGCAGTAATTGAATGTGATGTGAAGTTTGTTAAATCAAATCAATTGTAACCCAGCCAAGCAGCAAGCAGCTTCTGATGGTCACAGAAATGCATGGCAGCGCCAAACACAGTCTGGCAAGTTCCCTCAGCTTATGTGCGCATGCGAGTGCCCGACCAATGCACCTTGTGGCTTTTTATCCTGTTCAGTATAGTTTTTAGTATAAATTCTTTTTAAAAAAGTGTTGAAGAAATTCACTGCTGGAGCCCCAATCACACAATAATGAGGAAAATGGAATTTCACAAGAATATTGGACAATTTATTTTATTCCCTTAAAAAGCCCACAGGGGAAGAGTCGTTTGTAATTTTCCTGGCACGTCGCTGCTAATTTTCTACCATGTAGTAACTGAATGTTTAACTAAAAGGCCTACATTGTACGCGATTTTTTCAACTGACGTCTCCCAACTTGAGCTAAACTTCTATTTCTCTCTTTAGTGGTGCCGGTGAACCAATCCTTTTTAAAACATTAATGTAAACTCTTACTTATTCTAGAGAGTCCTCCTGCACGGTGAACCACCATGGTTCAACCTCACAAAGCCACATAGCTAGAGGGCGCACACAGTACACCAACAGCAGCAGGGAATGTAGAGTGAGTCCCAAGAGAATCTCACTCGGTTGAAAAAAACAAACTCTGGAAATCAGCTCGGACCCCAAAACAAACATGGTGTGAGTGTACTCTCCCTGTCAACAGACAAAAACATATACTGATACATGCTCATCATAAAGTTTATGTGCAAAAGCAAAAGGCACAGAGAGCCACCGAACGTCCTTCTTTACATAGCACATACAAAAGTTAAATAATTATATAATTCAACAAGTAAATCCAGGCATTTTACTGGTCTTCTTTTGGTTTGGTTTGTAACATTTTCTCAACTTGAAATGTCTTATATAGCCTTAGATTATTCTTAACTCCTCGCTTAAATGTAGTTTGTGGTTGCATAAAGCCGAGATGATGACAGCCACTATGACAAACTTTGTCTGCAAACAAATAGGGGACATTATGGTGACTACGTCCTCTCCCTTTATGCAGTCTGTGATGGAAACAAACATTGACATAATCATTTGCAACAGAACAGAATAAAACCTTGGCCACAAAATGATCAATTAAACGTGATAATAGTGAATTATTGGTCGTCAAGACATGAACTTGAATTAACTTGTCGCAAATATTATTGAAACTGATAATACACTTCATGTGGAAACAGAAGTGCCATTTGAAATGGAGCTGTGATTGTGGCTGCAAAATTATATTGATTTACTGTATTTCCCAACAAAACAAAGATGAAAGCGTTGCTGAGGACGTCATGAAATCAAGCAGTATTTAACAGAAGTGTAACTTTTAATGGTATACTTTCACTGGCTGTAGAAGTTGTGGATTTTTTCAACAGGCCGTATTAGTCTTAGAAGTTATTGCTTTAATAGCTAGAAAAATTAGAGAGATACATATCTAGTAGGTAATACATGGAAACCAAGCAGATGTGTAAATCAATACTTTCAGTACAATTCTAAACTTCGAAGCCGGAGGTATGTTGTCTGGACCAAACATGTGTAGGGAGCCGTTTATGCACAGTTACAGGGAGACACAATCTTGATTGCAGGATTGCAGTTGAGTTACTGAGCACCACTGTGGGTGGATTTTTACGGAGGCAAAGCACTAAAGAGTTCACAGCCACATCGGCTTTAAGTCATAAATCTTTCTCAAGAGAATAAGTCCTTTTTTTTCCCGTCATGCCTCCTCCCTCTCTCCGTGTCTCTTCCTCTGCGGCCTTCCTCTCGTCGGCCTCGCTCTCTTTTACTTTTTAGGTCCTTTTATTTAACGAGTGTGATGACAGTAAAAGTTTCATCATCAGCCTCCATCCTATTACGCTGTTATTGGATCATGCGTGTTTGCGTTAAGACTTAAGGAGAGAGGAAAGCAGAGTTAAGCCCCAATTCAGAGTACACGAGACACACTGTCAGGTTTTGTCTTGGCTTTGTCACTCATGGCAAGAAAGTATTTAACTCACCGGTAATTGTTCCTGTGTGTGCATCAACGTGTATGCAGAAATAAGCACCCAGCTAGTAATTCTGAGGTGAAAATGACAGAGGAGTGAGTCTAAATTGCACATTTCTGAGGTTTAATTGCTCAAGCTCATATCCTAAAATCCACCGTTGAATAAATCTGAGGTTATTTTTCCTGGTAGCTTTCCTAATGTTGTTCCCTAACAGATGCTTAAGCCTAATTATTCAATGAGAAAATATTACCTAAAAAATGTCAACTGCTCGCTCCTTTAGCCAAATATACGTCCATTTTCTGGTTCTAATTAAAGAAATGACCCACGTAGTTGAAGTATAGCACCATCAGGATGAATGATTTTCCCGTTTAGTAGAACACTAAGTGGCCAGAGATTGAATGACTTTCGGACCACTTTCTTGCACAGCCAAACACGGAGAACACAAATTTGAATTATGAGGAACAGTACAATTATATTAAGTGACAGAAAGGTTAAGTCATTCAATTTAAAGTGGAATAAATCATGTCTCACGCTAGAATCAAGCTTGTCATCAACAATAGACCTCGGCCGTGGTTAATTCGGCAAAGCCTCGAGATGAATTGCCATTTCCGACTTGTGACAATACAACCCGGCCCATAGAGCCAGTGACAAATTGCCCGCTTGCATCAGACTGCTTCTGATCAAACAGATCGATTTGGAAAATATCACCACCGACCGAGATTCTTCAAAAGTGAGAGGACGTATCAACAAAAGGTAAGAGAAAAAAGAAATTGCCATTGCCATCTAATGTCAGAACCAAAAAAAGAGGAAAGAAATCAATATTATGACCCCGAGAGGGGCTGCTGTCTCGTATGTGAAATACCAAATAACAATCACCTTTACACGGCTCCCGGAGGCTCATGATAGTCTTATCTGAGCGGAAACAACATATTACGGGCCCGGGGTTACGGATGTTGTATGCTTGTTTTGTGGTCAGTTTGCAGAACTAATGGTGTTTGCAGTTCAATACTGGAGAAAATGAAATGGCATCATGTGATGTTTGCTCTTTCTTTTTAGAGCCAGTTCAGTATCGCGGCCTGGTTCAGTTCAATCAGGAACAACATGAAACATTCTCAAGTCAACATCAGAAGAGCATTGCTTTATTGGAGAGAACGCGCTTGCATTCCACCCTCCGCTTTGCGTTGGCAGTCATTTGATAAGATTCCCCTTCATGATTGATCAACCATTAGTTCTGTCAGTCATGTTCCTCACAGCCATTTAAAAGATGACGCAGAGCAACAGTGATTGGCAACAACATTGAATTTCCGCCAGGTTTTCTTAAACATAACCAGAACTGTCTTAGCAACAGTCTTTCTATTGTATTCTGGCCCCTTTCGCTTTGATACCAACCCAAGGAGAGAATGTGCAGGCCAATAAAAAACCCTTTGACATATATGCTTGTGTTTATGTCAGTTCATGTTGCAAACAGCTCGCACCTTGTGAAATGGTGGACAGAGGTGATAAAAAATATGTCTATTTATGGCATATCTTGCCATAAAAATCTAGGATGATAATGGGATGGGAGGATATATGTTTATGTTTCTATTGTAAAGAGATATTCTGCGACAGTTTAAAAGGCCAACATGGCATCTACAAAATACAATTTGATTTGATTTTAGTTAATTACGGTCTGTGTTAACAACGAGTGTCTTCTAGCAGTTGTTTACTGCTTCTGGGGCCTTACCTTCAATTTGCATTTGATTGAAATCAGTGTCCGATACTATTTTTCTGGAGTTTAATTGTTACAATTACGTTTTTTGGACTGCGAATTATGTGTGCTGAGATGTGGAGAAGGTACCGATACTGACAAGTGCCTTCTGTTTTTTTCTGAATTTTTTGTTGTTGTTTTACCCCCCCAAAAACCTGAAAAAAACGACACTTTGCAAGGCAACACATGAGTCTCATAGACAAGGACAAACTCGCAGATGCTCGTGTCAAACCTGGCACTGCTGTTGCTACCAGATGTGTCCAGCGAAGCGTCATATGAGTCGAGCTGGAAACCATGACTGAGAATAAAACAACTGTTGACCCTTGACAACGGCTGGTCAGCCAAAAGCAAAACATGTTTAATCGCTGAGTGAAGCTCAAGGTGGCAGTCGGGTGCTCACAGTCCAACAATGAGTCTATTTCTATTCAGTGGAGAGGTATGGGCTACTGGGTTTTACCGGCCAATTGTCCTCCAACCAGTGATGCGAAACTACTGTTTGAGAGGAAACCCGGAGGTGCGTCTGAAAACGCTCAACAACATTTCTTACTAAATTTCCTTTTCATATCTGCGCTGAGGAGCACATAGAGTGCTGGCTATATTTGATATCAGTTTTTTACATTCAGCTTTCAGGTTTATTTATTTTTTACGTGAAACGACAAGCAATCTAGAATTCTCATTCAATGTTTACTACTTTTGTGTCAAGTGTTTGAAAATTGTGAAATAGGAAAACCTCCAGTGTGAAGAAATCCACGGCAATTTAACTGATCTTCTTAAAGATTAAGCTGAGCCGACAGATTTTGTTTGGAGTTGGCTAAAGCTGGGAAGAGTACTTTTTTGAAAGAACATATTCATCCTCAAACAGGGAGAAGAAGGTAAATGCTCATCTAAGGGAGAGACACCGATTTAAACCCAAGAAGTACGGCTGTGCAACACGGCTTCTAAATAATATATTGATATTTTTTACTCTAAGCTCCAACACACAATTCATACCTCAATATTCTTTTTTATTTTCTCTAAAATAACATAACTGGTTGATCACTCCAGTAAACAAATGCTCCATTTCTATCTCAACAGCATCACTGACTTCAGTGACAACAGACATTCCCAATGCTCATCGCTTCCCGTGACACAAAGCCATGCAAATTTCTTCTTGCAGTTGAAATAAGTTAAGTTTTTTGGCTCAGAAGGGAGACAGACTAAAGCTTACACAAAGAGAAGAGCGGAGGGCAGTCTAGGAAACTATAGATTATACGACAGGTTGAGTAAAGTGAGGAGAAGCATTGAAGTTGAGAGTCCATTGAGATTCACTCCAGTGTTATTCCCGGGGGGGGCTGCCATGGTGTCATATCTCAGCCCCCCTGATTGAAATGAGAGGTGATGACACAGGAGTATTGATTCTCAACATATTTGCATTTTCCTAAAGGACAGGTCCCGCTGTATTGATTGACCCTGCACCTCATGGATAATGTTAAGCGATGTACAGTCTTCAAGACTGAGCCCATCACGCAATATAAAATCTAGACAATGAAGAGATAGCAATTACTGACTAAGCAGTATTCAAATCAGAGCCCTTTCAGCTAAAGCTGCTGTTGAAAATGTTTCTCATGTAAGGAAAGTGCTGACAATCATTTTTCCCGTGGTATGATGGCATTTAATGCATGAGTCGATGTGGTGTTCTTAGCACACCGCACAAAGCTGTTGACTTTAAGTTGGGTTTCAAGTTAAGTTTGGAATCAGTGGGAAAACTGTGCTAGAAGGAGGAGGAAGCTTCTTTGAGATTTGAGGGTCTCAACATCCCCTGAATGAAGTGCATGTAGGATTGTCTGCGAGTATGGCCCCCTCCTCAAACACTCTTCAACAGTTGGGTTCAACAATTTTGTAACTTTTGTAGGAGACAAACTACTTATTTACAGGCCAGGTACACTTCTCTGAGAACTTGTATTCCTTACACACCTGCAGTCTTCTTGGAGAGAGATTGGGGGGAGCAAAGCACAACCTCGTGCAAGAATATACGTTTATGTACCACTCATTTTATTTTAGTTGATGCACTGAGGAGTCACTACCATTGCCCTGCCACACAACGGTCACGGGGAGTTGGATGGTGGGCGTGCGAGACACCTGCCTCCTGAATCTGTGTGATCAGATGGAGACATTTTCTATTGTCCCGGGATGACGTGGCACTGTCGCATAGGATCCTGAACCCTGCTAGCCACTGTAACTGTGGTACCAAAAACACCACATTGAATATTGGTAACATATTATCACTTTTAGTGGCATTTCTACTTTCTGCTCATTGTTTAGCGGCTTGATGCTCAACCTTAATCTTTTGTCTCTCAGTTACTGATCTTGTAGTTTCAGTCCTGAACCTATTTAAAAAAGCTAAATGCTACCTCTACTTGCTCACTAGATGCTAAGACATTTTCTAGGAATTGACTCATGTCAGTTTTATTTTCACAACTTGTTTGCAAAACAATTCAGATATTTTTGGTTGGCTGAATATTTATAAAAATGTTGTGGCTCGTGCTTCAAATCAATATGGAAACTCAGTTTTGGGGTTTCGCAAAAGTGGTTATTTTAGTAATAATAATTCGGAATGATTTTGCAAAAAGATCAAGATGAGCACTTTTCTACTTTAGTGAAATATTGTAATCATGTGGATGAAACACAATTCAGATGGCGATATCTGTTTCTGTCCTGCTGTTGAATATTATTTATAATAGTTTCTTCCAAGCATACTCTATGAATATAACTCCAATAACGGAGGGAAATTCAGGGACTTATTTATTATTATACGATATGAAGTCTCAACAGAGGACCATGTTCATTTCATGTTGTGAAATAAATGATTTAATAATAGTAGTAATCAATGGAATACAATGTTATTCATCTGATATCTGATGTACTTTGAAGGATGGATTATTCCATCATTGGCAGTTTAATGTGTAGCAAGCCAGTAGAATCCAAACTGGATCCACCACAAGGTTTTCATGCCATAAAAGAGTCGAGATGCATTCCTGTGTGTATGCCTTTTATGCCAGCCCTGCATTCATTTGAACTGTGTTTTGCATAACCATCATCGCCTCAAGTCACTCCATCTGTGAAACCCAAGCAGCATGAACAAAAGAAGAAAAGAGAGATGGTTGAGAGATGAGAGACCAAAATGGGAAAGTGGGAGAGAGAGCAAGCAAAAGTGAAGATAGATAAGAGGGAAGTATGAATAGAGAAGGGATTAGAGGCAGAGGGCAACTTTCAACTGTAACCTTGGACTCGACAATGTCAGGCAGCAAAAGTAAATACTTGTTTTCCAAATACTGTTTGAGGAGAACAGTTTGTGGTGCATTCATTGAGTTGTACGCACCCATTTGTCTGTATCTTTTTGTATCCTCAAGCACACGTGCCAGGCTACCTATATGTAATTGACTTTCTTTTTAGGACTCTCCTAACACATCGCCACTGACTTTGCACTGCTGCAACTTCAAAGTGACCTTGTTGGACTACTGTAGTGTGACTGATTCACTGCTGTGGGTATTACAGAACCACATTGGCTGTAATAGCAGACTGCTGACGCAGAAGTACCGAGGTGGAGCGCGCGTTTAATCAACTCTTAACGAGTGTACTGATGACATGTAGAGTGTTATCTGTCCTGTATGACTTCATGTCCCTGAATAATTAAGATGGCACAGAATAAAAGGAGACATGAAACCACCAGATTAGAGCTTAATTAATAAACTTTAGGTGTTTTCAATATTTCAGAGAGCTTGCATTATTCAGTTTAAATATCTGTCCTAATTACTTCCCCTCAGGCTGATGTAGGTTTTTTTCCTCTCTAGGGGCTCCCTGCTTCCGGACCATGGATGCTATAAATAGGGCTTTCTGCAGGCTCTTTCCCAAGCGTTACCTTTTTTCCTAGACTATTGATAATTAGATCTGACCTGTCATAACATACACAAACATGAAGCCAAGCTCACTGGAAGGAGCATTAGCAAGCAGGATAGGCAAAAATACACATTTGCATTCACATCCCAGTGTGATGTGCCACTTTACTCTTAATAGTTGTAAGGAATGTAATATGTTGCAATTATAATTATATATATAGTTTTGTATTTAGCTGTCAATTTCATCTGAATCAACTTGCAATAAGTGGCATGCATTAAACCATGGGACACAACCCAACATATGTAATAATGATTTAGGCAGTTTAACTTCATCAATAACGTTACTATTTTAAATGCAGCATTTAGGGGCCACAGCAGATGAGTCTGTGTGACAGCAAAAACAAATTAAATTACAGGTATGACTTTTATGACATTTTTTACCCTGGGACTTTTATTCTTAATTATTAAGAGTACTTTGTTTAGCATCTCAACCCTATTATAATGGTGGATTCTGCTACTTCAAAAGATGAGAAAACAAATGTTTCAGTTGAGGCTGCTTTCAACCTGATTTGCTGAACAAATGATGACTTCACTTCAAGGCCTTACACATGTCAGCTGTGTTTCTCTGCTGCATCATTGAAACAGAGTGAATGGACAAAGCAGGAAAAGGAAAGGATGTCACAGCACAGAAACAAAAAGAAGGAAGGAGGACCAAGAGGCAAACGTTTGGCCTCATCCATTTAGTGTCTATCTTCACTACTGTATATATTTGCACTGATTAAATAGTGAATGACACTAAATCAACATATATAAGTGATGTGGATATATTGAGCGCCTGGAAATGGATTAATTATTTGATCATGTTGTTTGAATATGAAAGAGTATAGTGATGTCCGCCATGTGTACTCTGACATGAGCAATTTAGATCGGGAGTCTGTGAAGTAATCATCAATCATTGGGCATTTTGTTCACTGAACTATACGGGGAGGTTGGTTCAATGTTCTCCTCTCTGATGAGGAAACGCTTCCATCTGAATTTGCCTCATAAATCATTGCCCCACTCACCAAATTACCCGTCCCTTCAGAATGTTTTTCCTGATTCAGCATCTCTTTTTTTTCCGATGTACTTGCACGATGTATCCTTACTTATTTCAGGATCATATTATTTAAAGTGCACTTTTTGGAATGTCTGTAAAAAGCTGGTAACGTAATTATTTTATTGTAATTTACTTTGGGAAAACGTATCCCAGCCTTTGAGGTTGTGCATATTTGGACATGAAATATCTTGATTACCTATAGTTTTGTTTTTAATTGCGGGGCACATTTATTTATAGTATACCGGCTGGAAAGGTGGTTTCTCATTTCAAATGCCATTTCCATGTAAATTGTTTGTTTTGTCGTGTGCTCATGTTCCCACTTCTGAAGGCCATGAGTGAAAAGGATCATGGTTCAGTAATTAATGAAGGTCTCATAAGCGTGCTTCATCATAATCGGATGAAAATATTATCTTTCCAGTAAAACTCTCCCGTTACCTGTTAGACCCCCCCAGGTGTCGTTTTCTAATCAAACCTTCGTTTACTGTCACCTTCCTTCAGCACACAGGCAAGTAAAACATATTTTTCTCAATTGATAAGACCATCTGGTATTGTGGGAATCATTTCAAGGTTGCGTATGCAATTTCACACCACAGTAAGCGAGAGTGCAGTCCATAGTGAACCTGTAGGTCTAGTTATGTGGAACCAAAAGCCACCTGAAAAGTCTAAGGCTTTGGAGCCGGAGGATATGTAGTAGGCGTTTAAAAGCAAGCGTAAGCCTTTTGGTCAAATATTCTGTTCAAATGTCAGACAGCCCCTGGTCACCTTCATGGTTACTTATTTAAATAAATATTCAAATTGCATAAATATGCCTGTTTCATCAAATTGTTTTCAATTAAATTACTCTCTGCAGGCTGTTTGCACAAGGAAATTACTCTCAACCGCTTTACGACCAGCCGCTTGTCCACATTCCACAAACATCATTCTCTGTCGTTTCCATCCAGTCTTCACCGTGTGATTTTATTAGATGTTCAGTGGGATTGTAGCATTTTAAATAAGAATGGACCCATGACACAAAATGTTTCTAAAGGTACGTAATAAAGAAATGCCACAATCAGAACAGTACTTATTGAGTTTGTTGCTTGGAAATAAAGGTTTTGTGAGTTACCACGTCAATTTAATAATTCTAGACCGCATGCAACGACTGATAATCATAGTAAAGTAACCTTATTATGGTGGTTCTTTATTCCACCAGGTTACTCAGCCTTTATCCGGATGGTGCAGAAAGTGTTTCTGTCCCTGTTTGACCCTCTAACAATTCTTAATTTAATGACACTGCTGTATGTTTTAGGATTTTTGACACTTTGTCAGAGCATGACATTCAAATTTCTATCCCACTCAAACAGTGCTCCGTGATTGCTCTGCTATGAAGGTCTTGAGTTAGTTCTGTGTGTGGTGTTTACAGCCCGCGGGGTTAGAGTGGTAGGCCGCATATGAGTGTAAGGTCAACACTTCAAACCCCCGGACCAGCTCGAAAATTGGATTAGGTGAACGGAACAGCTATCTGTGCTCCCTATAACAACGGAGATCGAAGTGCCCTTCGGCAAAGCGTTTAACCTCCCGCTGCTGCAGTCGGGGGGCTTATTGGTCAGATACTGAGAAAACAATGACGATGGTGTTCAGCTCCCAGGTGTGGTGGCTGTGTGGAAATGAGTGAGCCAACTTTCTA